>NW_026576515.1:0-92648 GCF_028641065.1 Leucoraja erinaceus | reverse complement strand
TGGCGGCCAGATCCGCAAAAGCCCTCTTACCCGGGTAGGTCGCCAGATCCGCAAAAGCCCTCTTACCCGGGTAGGTCGCCAGATCCGCAAAAGCCCTCTTACCCGGGTAGGTCGCCAGATCCGCAAAAGCCCTCTTACCCGGGTAGGTCGCCAGATCCGCAAAAAGCCCTCTTACCCGGGTAGGTCGCCAGATCCGCAAAAGCCCTCTTACCCGGGTAGGTCGCCAGATCCGCAAAAGCCCTCTTACCCGGGTAGGTCGCCAGATCCGCAAAAGCCCTCTTACCCGGGTAGGTCGCCAGATCCGCAAAAGCCCTCTTACCCGGGTAGGGCGGCCAGATCCGCAAAAGCCCTCTTACCCGGGTAGGTCGCCAGATCCGCAAAAGCCCTCTTACCCGGGTAGGTCGCCAGATCCGCAAAAGCCCTCTTACCCAGGTAGGTCGCCAGATCCGCAAAAGCCCTCTTACCCGGGTAGGTCGCCAGATCCGCAAAAGCAAAAGCCCTCTTACCCGCTCCGCAAAAGCCCTCTTACCCGGGTAGGTCGCCAGATCCGCAAAAGCCCTCTTACCCGGGTAGGTCGCCAGATCCGCAAAAGCCCTCTTACCCGGGTAGGTCGCCAGATCCGCAAAAGCCCTCTTACCCGGGTAGGTCGCCAGATCCGCAAAAGCCCTCTTACCCGGGTAGGTCGCCAGATCCGCAAAAGCCCTCTTACCCGGGTAGGTCGCCAGATCCGCAAAAGCCCTCTTACCCGGGTAGGTCGCCAGATCCGCAAAAGCCCTCTTACCCGGGTAGGTCGCCAGATCCGCAAAAGCCCTCTTACCCGGGTAGGTCGCCAGATCCGCAAAAGCCCTCTTACCCGGATCTGGCGCCAGATCCGCAAAAGCCCTCTTACCCGGGTAGGTCGCCAGATCCGCAAAAGCCCTCTTACCCGGGTAGGTCGCCAGATCCGCAAAAGCCCTCTTACCCGGGTAGGTCGCCAGATCCGCAAAAGCCCTCTTACCCGGGTAGGTCGCCAGATCCGCAAAAGCCCTCTTACCCGGGTAGGTCGCCAGATCCGCAAAAGCCCTCTTACCCGGGTAGGTCGCCAGATCCGCAAAAGCCCTCTTACCCGGGTAGGTCGCCAGATCCGCAAAAGCCCTCTTACCCGGGTAGGTCGCCAGATCCGCAAAAGCCCTCTTACCCGGGTAGGTCGCCAGATCCGCAAAAGCCCTCTTACCCGGGTAGGGCGCCCAGATCCGCAAAAGCCCTCTTACCCGGGTAGGTCGCCAGATCCGCAAAAGCCCTCTTACCCGGGTAGGTCGCCAGATCCGCAAAAGCCCTCTTACCCGGGTAGGTCGCCAGATCCGCAAAAGCCCTCTTACCCGGGTAGGTCGCCAGATCCGCAAAAGCCCTCTTACCCGGGTAGGTCGCCAGATCCGCAAAAGCCCTCTTACCCGGGTAGGTCGCCAGATCCGCAAAAGCCCTCTTACCCGGGTAGGTCGCCAGATCCGCAAAAGCCCTCTTACCCGGGTAGGTCGCCAGATCCGCAAAAGCCCTCTTACCCGGGTAGGTCGCCAGATCCGCAAAAGCCCTCTTACCCGGGTAGGTCGCCAGATCCGCAAAAGCCCTCTTACCCGGGTAGGTCGCCAGATCCGCAAAAGCCCTCTTACCCGGGTAGGTCGCCAGATCCGCAAAAGCCCTCTTACCCGGGTAGGTCGCCCAGATCCGCCAAAGCCCTCTTACCCGGGTAGGTCGGTCGCCAGATCCGCAAAAGCCCTCTTACCCGGGTAGGTCGCCAGATCCGCAAAAGCCCTCTTACCCGGGTAGGTCGCCAGATCCGCAAAAGCCCTCTTACCCGGGTAGGTCGCCAGATCCGCAAAAGCCCTCTTACCCGGGTAGGTCGCCAGATCCGCAAAAGCCCTCTTACCCGGGTAGGTCGCCAGATCCGCAAAAGCCCTCTTACCCGGGTAGGTCGCCAGATCCGCAAAAGCCCTCTTACCCGGGTAGGTCGCCAGATCCGCAAAAGCCCTCTTACCCGGGTAGGTCGCCAGATCCGCAAAAGCCCTCTTACCCGGGTAGGTCGCCAGATCCGCAAAAGCCCTCTTACCCGGGTAGGCGGCCAGATCCGCAAAAGCCCTCTTACCCGGGTAGGTCGCCAGATCCGCAAAAGCCCTCTTACCCGGGTAGGTCGCCAGATCCGCAAAAGCCCTCTTACCCGGGTAGGTCGGTCGCCAGATCCGCAAAAGCCCTCTTACCCGGGTAGGTCGCCAGATCCGCAAAAGCCCTCTTACCCGGATCTGGCGGCCAGATCCGCAAAAGCCCTCTTACCCGGGTAGGTCGCCAGATCCGCAAAAGCCCTCTTACCCGGGTAGGGCGCCAGATCCGCAAAAGCCCTCTTACCCGGGTAGGTCGCCAGATCCGCAAAAGCCCTCTTACCCGGGTAGGTCGCCAGATCCGCAAAAGCCCTCTTACCCGGGTAGGTCGCCAGATCCGCAAAAGCCCTCTTACCCGGGTAGGTCGCCAGATCCGCAAAAGCCCTCTTACCCGGGTAGGTCGCCAGATCCGCAAAAGCCCTCTTACCCGGGTAGGTCGCCAGATCCGCAAAAGCCCTCTTACCCCGGTAGGTCGCCAGATCCGCAAAAGCCCTCTTAGGTCGGTAGATCCGCAAAAGCCCTCTTACCCGGGTAGGTCGCCAGATCCGCAAAAGCCCTCTTACCCGGGTAGGTCGCCAGATCCGCAAAAGCCCTCTTACCCGGGTAGGTCGCCAGATCCGCAAAAGCCCTCTTACCCGGGTAGGTCGCCAGATCCGCAAAAGCCCTCTTACCCGGGTAGGTCGCCAGATCCGCAAAAGCCCTCTTACCCGGGTAGGTCGCCAGATCCGCAAAAGCCCTCTTACCCGGGTAGGTCGCCAGATCCGCAAAAGCCCTCTTACCCGGGTAGGTCGCCAGATCCGCAAAAGCCCTCTTACCCGGGTAGGTCGCCAGATCCGCAAAAGCCCTCTTACCCGGGTAGGTCGCCCAGATCCGCAAAAGCCCTCTTACCCGGGTAGGTCGCCAGATCCGCAAAAGCCCTCTTACCCGGGTAGGTCGCCAGATCCGCAAAAGCCCTCTTACCCGGGTAGGTCGCCAGATCCGCAAAAGCCCTCTTACCCGGGTAGGTCGCCAGATCCGCAAAAGCCCTCTTACCCGGGTAGGTCGCCAGATCCGCAAAAGCCCTCTTACCCGGGTAGGTCGCCAGATCCGCAAAAGCCCTCTTACCCGGGTAGGTCGCCAGATCCGCAAAAGCCCTCTTACCCGGGTAGGTCGCCAGATCCGCAAAAGCCCTCTTACCCGGGTAGGCGGCCAGATCCGCAAAAGCCCTCTTACCCGGGTAGGTCGCCAGATCCGCAAAAGCCCTCTTACCCGGGTAGGTCGCCAGATCCGCAAAAGCCCTCTTACCCGGGTAGGTCGCCAGATCCGCAAAAGCCCTCTTACCCGGGTAGGTCGCCAGATCCGCAAAAGCCCTCTTAACCCGGGTAGGTCGCCAGATCCGCAAAAGCCCTCTTACCCGGGTCTGGCGGCCAGATCCGCAAAAGCCCTCTTACCCGGGTAGGTCGCCAGATCCGCAAAGCCCTCTTACCCGGGTAGGTCGCCAGATCCGCAAAAGCCCTCTTACCCGGGTAGGTCGCCAGATCCGCAAAAGCCCTCTTACCCGGGTAGGTCGCCAGATCCGCAAAAGCCCTCTTACCCGGGGTAGGTCGCCAGATCCGCAAAAGCCCTCTTACCCGGGTAGGTCGCCAGATCCGCAAAAGCCCTCTTACCCGGGTAGGTCGCCAGATCCGCAAAAGCCCTCTTACCCGGGTAGGTCGCCAGATCCGCAAAAGCCCTCTTACCCGGGTAGGTCGCCCAGATCCGCAAAAGCCCTCTTACCCGGGTAGGTCGCCAGATCCGCAAAAGCCCTCTTACCCGGGTAGGTCGCCCAGATCCGCAAAAGCCCTCTTACCCGGGTAGGTCGCCAGATCCGCAAAAGCCCTCTTACCCGGGTAGGTCGCCAGATCCGCAAAAGCCCTCTTACCCGGGTAGGTCGCCAGATCCGCAAAAGCCCTCTTACCCGGGTAGGTCGCCAGATCCCGCAAAAGCCCTCTTACCCGGGTAGGTCGCCAGATCCGCAAAAGCCCTCTTACCCGGGTAGGTCGCCAGATCCGCAAAAGCCCTCTTACCCGGGTAGGTCGCCAGATCCGCAAAAGCCCTCTTACCCGGGTAGGTCGCCAGATCCGCAAAAGCCCTCTTACCCGGGTAGGTCGCCAGATCCGCAAAAGCCCTCTTACCCGGGTAGGTCGCCAGATCCGCAAAAGCCCTCTTACCCGGGTAGGTCGCCAGATCCGCAAAAGCCCTCTTACCCGGGTAGGTCGCCAGATCCGCAAAAGCCCTCTTACCCGGGTAGGGCGCCAGATCCGCAAAAGCCCTCTTACCCGGGTAGGTCGCCAGATCCGCAAAAAGCCCTCTTACCCGGGTAGGTCGCCAGATCCGCAAAAGCCCTCTTACCCCGGGTAGGTCGCCAGATCCGCAAAAGCCCTCTTACCCGGGTAGGTCGCCAGATCCGCAAAAGCCCTCTTACCCCGGTAGGTCGCCAGATCCGCAAAAGCCCTCTTACCCGGGTAGGTCGCCAGATCCGCAAAAGCCCTCTTACCCGGGTAGGTCGCCAGATCCGCAAAAGCCCTCTTACCCGGGTAGGTCGCCAGATCCGCAAAAGCCCTCTTACCCGGGTAGGTCGCCAGATCCGCAAAAGCCCTCTTACCCGGGTAGGTCGCCAGATCCGCAAAAGCCCTCTTACCCGGGTAGGTCGCCAGATCCGCAAAAGCCCTCTTACCCGGGTAGGTCGCCAGATCCGCAAAAGCCCTCTTACCCGGGTAGGGCGCCAGATCCGCAAAAGCCCTCTTACCCGGGTAGGTCGCCAGATCCGCAAAAGCCCTCTTACCCGGTGAGGGCGCCAGGTCGCAAAGGCCCTCCAGATCCGCCAAAGCCCTCTACCCGGGTAGGTCGCCAGATCCGCAAAAGCCCTCTTACCCGGGTAGGTCGCCAGATCCGCAAAAGCCCTCTTACCCGGGTAGGTCGCCAGATCCGCAAAAGCCCTCTTACCCGGGTAGGTCGCCAGATCCGCAAAAGCCCTCTTACCCGGGTAGGTCGCCAGATCCGCAAAAGCCCTCTTACCCGGGTAGGTCGCCAGATCCGCAAAAGCCCTCTTACCCGGGTAGGTCGGCCAGATCCGCAAAAGCCCTCTTACCCGGGTAGGTCGCCAGATCCGCAAAAGCCCTCTTACCCGGGTAGGTCGCCAGATCCGCAAAAGCCCTCTTACCCGGGTAGGTCGCCAGATCCGCAAAAGCCCTCTTACCCGGGTAGGTCGCCAGATCCGCAAAAGCCCTCTTACCCGGGTAGGTCGCCAGATCCGCAAAAGCCCTCTTACCCGGGTAGGTCGCCAGATCCGCAAAAGCCCTCTTACCCGGGTAGGTCGCCAGATCCGCAAAAGCCCTCTTACCCGGGTAGGTCGCCAGATCCGCAAAAGCCCTCTTACCCGGGTAGGTCGCCAGATCCGCAAAAGCCCTCTTACCCGGGTAGGTCGCCAGATCCGCAAAAGCCCTCTTACCCGGGTAGGTCGCCAGATCCGCAAAAGCCCTCTTACCCGGGTAGGTCGCCAGATCCGCAAAAGCCCTCTTACCCGGGTAGGTCGCCAGATCCGCAAAAGCCCTCTTACCCGGGTAGGTCGCCAGATCCGCAAAAGCCCTCTTACCCGGATCTGGCGGCCAGATCCGCAAAAGCCCTCTTACCCGGGTAGGTCGCCAGATCCGCAAAAGCCCTCTTACCCGGGTAGGTCGCCAGATCCGCAAAAGCCCTCTTACCCGGGTAGGTCGCCAGATCCGCAAAAGCCCTCTTACCCGGGTAGGTCGCCAGATCCGCAAAAGCCCTCTTACCCGGGTAGGTCGCCAGATCCGCAAAAGCCCTCTTACCCGGGTAGGTCGCCAGATCCGCAAAAGCCCTCTTACCCGGGTAGGTCGCCAGATCCGCAAAAGCCCTCTTACCCGGGTAGGTCGCCAGATCCGCAAAAGCCCTCTTACCCGGGTAGGTCGCCAGATCCGCAAAAGCCCTCTTACCCGGGTAGGTCGCCAGATCCGCAAAAGCCCTCTTACCCGGGTAGGTCGCCAGATCCGCAAAAGCCCTCTTACCCGGGTAGGTCGCCAGATCCGCAAAAGCCCTCTTACCCGGGTAGGTCGCCAGATCCGCAAAAGCCCTCTTACCCGGGTAGGTCGCCAGATCCGCAAAAGCCCTCTTACCCGGATCTGGCGGCCAGATCCGCAAAAGCCCTCTTACCCGGGTAGGTCGCCAGATCCGCAAAAGCCCTCTTACCCGGGTAGGTCGCCAGATCCGCAAAAGCCCTCTTACCCGGGTAGGTCGCCAGATCCGCAAAAGCCCTCTTACCCGGGTAGGTCGCCAGATCCGCAAAAGCCCTCTTACCCGGGTAGGTCGCCAGATCCGCAAAAGCCCTCTTACCCGGGTAGGTCGCCAGATCCGCAAAAGCCCTCTTACCCGGGTAGGTCGCCCAGATCCGCAAAAGCCCTCTTACCCGGGTAGGTCGCCAGATCCGCAAAAGCCCTCTTACCCGGGTAGGTCGCCAGATCCGCAAAAGCCCTCTTACCCGGGTAGGTCGCCAGATCCGCAAAAGCCCTCTTACCCGGGTAGGGCGGCCAGATCCGCAAAAGCCCTCTTACCCGGGTAGGTCGCCAGATCCGCAAAAGCCCTCTTACCCGGGTAGGTCGCCAGATCCGCAAAAGCCCTCTTACCCGGGTAGGTCGCCAGATCCGCAAAAGCCCTCTTACCCGGGTAGGTCGCCAGATCCGCAAAAGCCCTCTTACCCGGGTAGGTCGCCAGATCCGCAAAAGCCCTCTTACCCGGGTAGGTCGCCAGATCCGCAAAAGCCCTCTTACCCGGGTAGGTCGCCAGATCCGCAAAAGCCCTCTTACCCGGGTAGGTCGCCAGATCCGCAAAAGCCCTCTTACCCCGGGTAGGTCGCCAGATCCGCAAAAGCCCTCTTACCCGGGTAGGTCGCCAGATCCGCAAAAGCCCTCTTACCCGGGTAGGTCGCCAGATCCGCAAAAGCCCTCTTACCCGGGGTAGGTCGCCAGATCCGCAAAAGCCCTCTTACCCGGGTAGGTCGCCAGATCCGCAAAAGCCCTCTTACCCGGGGTAGGTCGCCAGATCCGCAAAAGCCCTCTTACCCGGGTAGGTCGCCAGATCCGCAAAAGCCCTCTTACCTGGGTCTGGTCGCCAGATCCGCAAAAGCCCTCTTACCCGGGTAGGTCGCCAGATCCGCAAAAGCCCTCTTACCCGGGTAGGGTCGCCAGATCCGCAAAAGCCCTCTTACCCGGGTAGGTCGCCAGATCCGCAAAAGCCCTCTTACCCGGGTAGGTCGCCAGATCCGCAAAAGCCCTCTTACCCGGGTAGGTCGCCAGATCCGCAAAAGCCCTCTTACCCGGGTCTGGCGCGCCAGATCCGCAAAAGCCCTCTTACCCGGGTAGGTCGCCAGATCCGCAAAAGCCCTCTTACCCGGGTAGGTCGCCAGATCCGCAAAAGCCCTCTTACCCGGGTAGGTCGCCAGATCCGCAAAAGCCCTCTTACCCGGGTAGGTCGCCAGATCCGCAAAAGCCCTCTTACCCGGGTAGGCGGCCAGATCCGCAAAAGCCCTCTTACCCGGGTAGGTCGCCAGATCCGCAAAAGCCCTCTTACCCGGGTAGGTCGCCAGATCCGCAAAAGCCCTCTTACCCGGGTAGGTCGCCAGATCCGCAAAAGCCCTCTTACCCGGGTAGGTCGCCAGATCCGCAAAAGCCCTCTTACCCGGGTAGTAGGTCGCCAGATCCGCAAAAGCCCTCTTACCCGGGTAGGTCGCCAGATCCGCAAAAGCCCTCTTACCCGGGTAGGTCGCCAGATCCGCAAAAGCCCTCTTACCCGGGTAGGTCGCCAGATCCGCAAAAGCCCTCTTACCCGGGTAGGTCGCCAGATCCGCAAAAGCCCTCTTACCCGGGTAGGCGGCCAGATCCGCAAAAGCCCTCTTACCCGGGTAGGTCGCCAGATCCGCAAAAGCCCTCTTACCCGGGTAGGTCGCCAGATCCGCAAAAGCCCTCTTACCCGGGTAGGGCGCCAGATCCGCAAAAGCCCTCTTACCCGGGTAGGTCGCCAGATCCGCAAAAGCCCTCTTACCCGGGTAGGTCGCCAGATCCGCAAAAGCCCTCTTACCCGGGTAGGTCGCCAGATCCGCAAAAGCCCTCTTACCCGGGTCTGGTCGCCAGATCCCGCAAAAGCCCTCTTACCCGGGTAGGTCGCCAGATCCGCAAAAGCCCTCTTACCCGGGTAGGTCGCCAGATCCGCAAAAGCCCTCTTACCCGGGTAGGTCGCCAGATCCGCAAAAGCCCTCTTACCCGGGTAGGTCGCCAGATCCGCAAAAGCCCTCTTACCCGGGTAGGTCGCCAGATCCGCAAAAGCCCTCTTACCCGGGTAGGTCGCCAGATCCGCAAAAGCCCTCTTACCCCGGGTAGGTCGCCAGATCCGCAAAAGCCCTCTTACCCGGGTAGGTCGCCAGATCCGCAAAAGCCCTCTTACCCGGGTAGGTCGCCAGATCCGCAAAAGCCCTCTTACCCGGGTAGGTCGCCAGATCCG
This sequence comes from Leucoraja erinaceus, assembly GCF_028641065.1. Classification (NCBI taxonomy): domain Eukaryota; kingdom Metazoa; phylum Chordata; class Chondrichthyes; order Rajiformes; family Rajidae; genus Leucoraja; species Leucoraja erinaceus. Next base: position 83,988 of record NW_026576515.1, on the reverse strand, counting down.
CAAAAGCCCTCTTACCCGGGTAGGGCGCCAGATCCGCAAAAGCCCTCTTACCCGGGTAGGTCGCCAGATCCGCAAAAGCCCTCTTACCCGGGTAGGTCGCCAGATCCGCAAAAGCCCTCTTACCCGCCGGGTAGGTCGCCAGATCCGCAAAAGCCCTCTTACCCGGGTAGGTCGCCAGATCCGCAAAAGCCCTCTTACCCGGGTAGGTCGCCAGATCCGCAAAAGCCCTCTTACCGGGGTAGGTCGCCAGATCCGCAAAAGCCCTCTTACCCGGGTAGGTCGCCAGATCCGCAAAAGCCCTCTTACCCGGGTAGGTCGCCAGATCCGCAAAAGCCCTCTTACCCGGGTAGGTCGCCAGATCCGCAAAAGCCCTCTTACCCGGGTAGGTCGCCAGATCCGCAAAAGCCCTCTTACCCGGGTAGGTCGCCAGATCCGCAAAAGCCCTCTTACCCGGGTAGGTCGCCAGATCCGCAAAAGCCCTCTTACCCGGGTAGGTCGCCAGATCCGCAAAAGCCCTCTTACCCGGGTAGGTCGCCAGATCCGCAAAAGCCCTCTTACCCGGGTAGGTCGCCAGATCCGCAAAAGCCCTCTTACCCGGGTAGGTCGCCAGATCCGCAAAAGCCCTCTTACCCGGGTAGGTCGCCAGATCCGCAAAAGCCCTCTTACCCGGGTAGGTCGCCAGATCCGCAAAAGCCCTCTTACCCAGGTAGGTCGCCAGATCCGCAAAAGCCCTCTTACCCGGGTAGGTCGCCAGATCCGCAAAAGCCCTCTTACCCGGGTAGGTCGCCAGATCCGCAAAAGCCCTCTTACCCGGGTAGGTCGCCAGATCCGCAAAAGCCCTCTTACCCGGGTAGGTCGCCAGATCCAAAAGCAAAAGCCCTCTTACCCGGATCTGGCGTAGCGTCCCAGATCCGCAAAAGCCCTCTTACCCGGGTAGGTCGCCAGATCCGCAAAAGCCCTCTTACCCGGGTAGGTCGCCAGATCCGCAAAAGCCCTCTTACCCGGGTAGGGCGGCCAGATCCGCAAAAGCCCTCTTACCCGGGTAGGTCGCCAGATCCGCAAAAGCCCTCTTACCCGGGTAGTTCGCCAGATCCGCAAAAGCCCTCTTACCCGGGTAGGTCGCCAGATCCGCAAAAGCCCTCTTACCCGGGTAGGTCGCCAGATCCGCAAAAGCCCTCTTACCCGGGTAGGTCGCCAGATCCGCAAAAGCCCTCTTACCCGGGTAGGTCGCCAGATCCGCAAAAGCCCTCTTACCCGGGTAGGTCGCCAGATCCGCAAAAGCCCTCTTACCCGGGTAGGTCGCCAGATCCGCAAAAGCCCTCTTACCCGGGTAGGTCGCCAGATCCGCAAAAGCCCTCTTACCCGGGTAGGTCGCCAGATCCGCAAAAGCCCTCTTACCCGGGTAGGTCGCCAGATCCGCAAAAGCCCTCTTACCCGGGTAGGTCGCCAGATCCGCAAAAGCCCTCTTACCCTTAGGTCGCCAGATCCACAAAAGCCCTCTTACCCGGATCTGGCGCCAGATCCGCAAAAGCCCTCTTACCCGGGTAGGTCGCCAGATCCGCAAAAGCCCTCTTACCCGGGTAGGTCGGTCGCCAGATCCGCAAAAGCCCTCTTACCCGGGTAGGTCGCCAGATCCGCAAAAGCCCTCTTACCCGGGGTAGGTCGCCAGATCCGCAAAAGCCCTCTTACCCGGGTAGGTCGCCAGATCCGCAAAAGCCCTCTTACCCGGGTAGGTCGCCAGATCCGCAAAAGCCCTCTTACCCGGGTAGGTCGCCAGATCCGCAAAAGCCCTCTTACCCGGATCTGGTCGCCAGATCCGCAAAAGCCCTCTTACCCGGGTAGGTCGCCAGATCCGCAAAAGCCCTCTTACCCGGGTAGGTCGCCAGATCCGCAAAAGCCCTCTTACCCGGGTAGGTCGCCAGATCCGCAAAAGCCCTCTTACCCGGGTAGGTCGCCAGATCCGCAAAAGCCCTCTTACCCGGGTAGGTCGCCAGATCCGCAAAAGCCCTCTTACCCGGGTAGGTCGCCAGATCCGCAAAAGCCCTCTTACCCGGGTAGGTCGCCAGATCCGCAAAAGCCCTCTTACCCGGGTAGGTCGCCAGATCCGCAAAAGCCCTCTTACCCGGGTAGGTCGCCAGATCCGCAAAAGCCCTCTTACCCGGGTAGGTCGCCAGATCCGCAAAAGCCCTCTTACCCGGGTAGGTCGCCAGATCCGCAAAAGCCCTCTTACCCGGGTAGGTCGCCAGATCCGCAAAAGCCCTCTTACCGGGGTAGGTCGCCAGATCCGCAAAAGCCCTCTTACCCGGGTAGGTCGCCAGATCCGCAAAAGCCCTCTTACCCGGGTAGGTCGCCAGATCCGCAAAAGCCCTCTTACCCGGGTAGGTCGCCAGATCCGCAAAAGCCCTCTTACCCGGGTAGGTCGCCAGATCCGCAAAATCCCAAAGCCCGCAAATGCCCCGAACAATGAAGGCAACCATGCCATTTGCCTTCTTTACCACTCAATATACTTTCCTCCAGCTAAACACTTGGAGCCCAAGATCCTTGTATGGGACAATGCTATTATGGATCTTGTTAATTAACTTTCTTGTCATTCAATTTCTCTCTTGGAGATTCAAGTGGGTTAAGTTGAGATAGAGCAGAGGAAATTGAAGTCACATTTTATTTGCCTCATTAGGCTGAGTTCTTTAATAAAATAACTACGATTCAAGATTCAAGATTCAAGAAATTCAAGAGAGTTTATTGTCATGTGTCCCAGATAAGACAATGAAATTCTTGCTTTGCTTCAGCACAACAGAATATAGTAGGCATAAATAAATACAGAACAGATCAGTGTGCCCATATACCATTATATAAATATATACACACATGAATAAATAAAACAGATAAAGTGCAAATAAACAGATAATGGGCTATTAATGTTCAGAGCTTTGTTTCAGTTGAGTTCAATAGCCTGATGGCTGTGGGGAAGAAGCTGTTTCTGAACCTGGACGTTGCAGTCTTCAGGCTCCTGTACCTTCTACCTGAAGGTAACGGGGAGATGAGTGTATGACCAAGATGGTATGGTCCTTGATGATGCTGCCAGCCTTTTTGAGGCATGTTTGATCAGTGGACTACAGATGATGATCTACAGTATATGTGGATATTCAACAGGTGTTGGCAATTTTGTAAAATGTATCCACAATCTAGCCAGTTTGTGAAAGAGAATGAAAATGGCTACTTCAAACTAAGTGAATGGACCCATATGTTTTGGAGCCGTGACAGTTCCTGAACTGCTTTGTTTAAAGAACAATCAAAATGAATAAGAAAGCAAAATTGAAAGAATCCCTGATGCAGCAATATCTTTCTGGTGTTTCTCTACAATAAGTGTAAAAAAGGGTGGTGTTGCTTTTTGCTGATGTTCAAAGCTGAATCATCAGAATAATAAAAATACCCAACTGAGGCTTTTCTCCCCCAGAGTATAAATACCCTCTTGTGTGCAGCAGTGAAGCATTCAGTTGGGTACAGAACTAACTGAGTTCAAAATGGGAAAGGCAAGTTCAACTCGGGATTTAAAGCATATTTGAATTCTTCACTGAATACCGCCGTGTTTGAGCAATTGATAACTTACAGGCATATCTCTTCCCACAGATCATCTTCTACGAGGACAGGAACTTCCAGGGTCGGCACTATGAGTGCAGCACCGACTGTGCCGACCTGTCCCCCTACTTCAGCCGCTGTAACTCCATCCGTGTGGAGAGTGACTGGTGGGTGGCGTATGAGAGACCCAACTACATGGGGTACCAGTATGTCCTGAACAGGGGGGAGTATCCTGACTACCAGCGCTGGATGGGATTCAACGACAACATCAGGTCCTGTCGCAGCTACCCACATGTAAGTAAAACCTCATGACTGAATTCTGGGAATTGCAGACTATTTCTAGCAACTGTGGTGCTTGGAGTCACTTGTCATAAGTTTTAGTCTGCTTATCACTCATTGTGGCACTCCATCATAGGGTGGTAAAGAAAGCTTTTGGTGTGCTGGCCTTTATAAATCAGAGCATTGAGTATAGAAGTTGGGATGTAATGTTAAAATTGTACAAGGCATTGGTAAGGCCAATTCTGGAGTATGGTGTACAATTTTGGTCACCTGATTATAGGAAGGATGTCAACAAAATAGAGAGAGTACAGAGGAGATTTACTAGAATGTTGCCTGTGTTTCAGCAACTAAGTTACAGAGAAAGGTTGAACAAGTTAGGGCTTTATTCTTTGGAGCGCAGAAGGTTAAGGGGGGACTTGATAGAGGTTTTTAAAATGATGAGAGGGATAGACAGAGTTGACGTGGAAAAGCTTTTCCCACTGAGAGTAGGGAAGATTCAAACAAGGGGACATGACATGAGAATTAAGGGACTGAAGTTTAGGGGTAACATGAGGGGGAACTTCTTTACTCAGAGAGTGGTAGCTGTGTGCAATGAGCTTCCAGTGAAGGTGGTGGAGGCAGGTTCGTTTTTATCATTTAAAAATAAATTGGATAGGCATATGGATGGGAAGGGAATGGAGGGTTATGGTCTGAGCGCAGGTATATGGGACTAGGGGAGATTATGTGTTCGGCACGGACTAGAAGGGTCGAGATGGCCTGTTTCCGTGCTGTAATTGTTATATGGTTATATGGTTATATGGTTATCAGTTAGACTGCATTCTTGCATGACTCAATCCTCCTACCTGTGAAAAATAATTTAACTATTGTGCTATTTATGAACTGTTTTGTACATGTACAAATCTATTGATAGAGGATTGATTCATAATATATGGAACTGAAAAGTAATTTTTCGGCGAGAACATTGAGAGACGAAGAAATCGAACTGATGCCTTCCTTGGATCTAATTTAATAGATTAAGCAAATGGGACACTTGCCTTAAACATTGTTTGAAATCACAGTTCCCAATATCATTTGACCCAAAGATAGACACTAAATGCTGAAGTAACTCAGCGGGTCAGACAGCATCTCTGGAGAAAAAGAATAGGTGACGTTTCGGGTTGAGACCTATCTTCAGCTATTATTTCTCTACAGAAATGCTGAATGTTGAGTTACTCCAGCTTTTTGTGGCTATCTATGGTTTAAACCTGAATCTGCATATCCTTCCTACACATTTGGACATCTCATGTCCAAATTTGAAAATGTCTCACAGTCCCCCTCAGATGCTGAGTCCAACTAATTGAATCTTCAACTGAACTTGATGGATTATCCTTTAAGGGACTCATCGCCAATAAGGCACTACAAAACATTTGCTTAAGATGGAGTCTATTGAATGATTTTATATTGCAAAACTTTTTTTGCAAGTCTGATAAAAAGCTGAAAATGCAGTCATTGGGATCAATGGACACTATGAAATTTTGCTTACTAATGACTCCATCCTATGATGTCTTTGAAACTTTGGTCTGGTAATTGCCCTCTTTGCTTTTACATTCTTTGATCAAATAATTTATTTGTGACACAGAACACACTAACTTGCACCAGTAGTCCTGAATTTACAGCTACAACCACTTCATTAGTTTCTGTCACAAATTACATGAGTAGTGTGTCATGAATTCAGCCAGCCAGCTACTTCAGAAAGTCTGAAGAAGTGTCTTGACCCAAAATATCACCCATTCCTTCTATCCAGATATGCTGCCTGTCCTATTAATTACTCCAGCGTTTTGTGTCTATGTTCAAGAGATGATGGAAGGTATCTCTTGATCAGAAACTGCCCTGTATCAGCTTTGTCTCAGCAGAAGGTTTTATTTTCAGACATTGAACATTGGTTTCATCAGTGCAATTATAATCTTCTTACTGTTACAGAACCGAGGAGGCAACTACAGGATGAAGATTTACGAGAGGCCTGACTTTGGAGGACAGATGATGGAATTCATGGACGACTGTCCCTCTGTCTACGATCGTTTCCGTAACCGTGACATTCACTCCTGCAACGTGATGGATGGTCACTGGACCTTCTATGAACAGCCCAACTACAGAGGCCGACAGTACTTCATGAGACCTGGGGAGTACAGGAGATACAATGACTGGGGCGGATACAACTCTACCATCGGATCTTTCAGGCGCATGAGGGATTTTTAGATGGTTCTTGCTAACATGGTTCTGCCTTCAGAAATGTTCATGAGAAAAATAAAATCTCAATTATTGTATAAAAACTTTTGTGCCAACAATTTTTTTGATTTATGTTAAAATCAATAGCTAATGACGCAAAATTTCAGAATTAGAATCAACTTTTCTTTGACTTCAGCAAATATTTCAACCATTAAGGCAGATTATAGATCCATGTTTTAATCATTATTGATATTTTATATTCATAAAGGGAAAAATCAAATTTATTTTAATGATTGCTGGCTATTCCTAGGAACAAAGTTAAAGGCAGCCTTGTCCATAGGCTTTAGGAATTAAAATCCAGCACTTGAATTGTGAAGAACGAACTGCAAGTGCTGGTTTACACTGAAGATCGATACAACATGCAGGAGTAACTCAGCGGGGCAGGCAGCATCTCTGGTGAGAAGGAATGGGTGATATTTTCCGGTCAAGATCCTACTTCAGACTGAAGAAGGGTCTCGATCTGAAACGTCACCCATTCCTTCTCACCAGAGATGATGCCTGTACCGCTGGGTTACTCCAGCATTTTGTGTCTATTTTCAATTAAATTGAGAATTATGGGCAGGATTTAAATTGCCTTCAAGCCCAGCTACCAAATCCAACAGATGTCTGCCAACAAGACATAATATCGATAACACATCAGACAACAGAAATTTGGTTGCATCCACTTCCACTGCTAGCTACATTTGAGGGAGAAATAGTTGTCTGGTGCAATGTTGAACAATCATAACTGATAGATTGCCAGTGTTTAAGAAGGAACTGCAGATGCTCGAAAATGCTGGAGAAACTCAGTGGGCATCATCTATGGAGCGAAGGAAATAGGCAACATTTCGGGTAGAGACCCTTCTTCAGATAGATTGCCAACTTTATTTGTTGACTGTGCTGCTCACTGTAAGCCAGTTGCAAAACTCGGATGGTATTTTTGTCTACTTTATAGATAGAATCTGACAACAAGTTTAATCCTGGTTATGCTGTAATCTGGAAAATGGTACTTTCACAGAGATAAATTCAAAGCAAAGTGTTTTGATAAACATTCAATAGAGAAATGATCAATACTAGGTTCGATCCTGACCACGGGGACTGTCTGTATGGAGTTTGTACGTTCTTCCCATGACCTGTGTGGGTTTTCTCCGGGATCTTCGGTTTCATCCTACACTCCAACGATGCACAAATTTGTAGGTTAATTGGCTTGGTAAAGTTGTCCCTGGTTTTGTAGGATAGTACAGGGATCACTGGTCGACGTGGACTAGGTGGGCCCAAGGGCCTGTTTCCGCGCTGTATCTCTAAACTAAACGGAGAATCTGGGGAGGGGGAGAGGCTCCAGATGGCTATAGCTTCATCTTAGTTATTTTGGGAGCAGAACAGGGCAATGACAACTTGCATGAATTCAGCACCTTTAACGCAGTAAAATGGCTCAGGTATTCCTCAGCACCATTACCAAACGCAACTGGAAACAGAGCTTATTTATGATCGGATCTGATGACTAGAAAGTTGATTGAAGAGGTCGAACTATAAAACAACTGCACGGAGGTAAAATGTTAGAGGGATAAAGGGGTTTAGGAGGGAAATTACTTTGTTTGGAACCTTGACAGCAGAAAGATAGATGACCAACTGTAGACAATAGATAATAGACAATAGACAATAGGTGCAGGAGTAGGCCATTCGACCCTTCGAGCCAGCACCGCCATTCAATGTGATGATCGTGGCTGATCATCCCCAATCAGTACCCCGTTCCTGCCTTCTCCCCATATCCCCTGACTCCGCTATTTTTAAGAGACCTATCTAGCTCTCTCTTGAAAGCAACCAGAGAACCTGCCTCCACTGGCGCAGAAATTTCCACAGACTCACCACTCTCTGTGAGAAAAAGTGTTTCCTCATCTATGTTCTAAATGGCTTACTCCTTATTCGTAAACAGTGGCCCCTGGTTCTGGACTTCCCCAACATCGGAACATGTTGCCTGCCTCTAATGTGTCCAAGCCCTTAACAATCTTATATGTTTCAAAGAGATTCCCTCTCATCCTTCTAAACTCCAGAGTGTACTAGCCCAGCTGCTCCATTCTCTCAGCATGTGACAGTCCCACCATCCCGGGAATTAACCTTGTAGACCTACGCTGCACTCCCTAAATAGCAAGGATGTCCTTCCTCAAATTAGGGGACCAAAACTGCAAACAATACTCCAGGTGTGGTCTCATTAGGGCACTGTACAACTACAGAAGGACCTCTTTGCTCCTATATTCGATTCCTCTTGTTATAAAGGCCAACATGCCATTCGCTTTCTTCACTGCCTGCTGTGCCTGCTGTACCTGCATGCTTACTTTCATAGACTGATGTACAAGGACCCCCAGATCCCGTTGTACTTCCCCTTTTCCCAACTTGACGCCATTTAGATAGTAATCTGCCTTCCTGTTTTTGCTACCAAAGTGGATAACCTCACATTTATCCGCATTAAACTTAATCTGCCATGCATCTGCCCACTCCCCGAACCTGTCCAAGTCACCCTGCACTCTCATAGAATAATTATGATTACAAGTGGCAATAAAGGCAGATTTTAGAGAGTGCAGCATGTATAGTTGTGAGGCTGGATGTGGGAAGGTGTTGAACGTAAAGGTGAGAATTTTAAAAACAATGAATCTGACCCAATAAGGAGTTAATTGGTGTTCAAGAAGGAACTGCAGATGCTGGAAAATCGAAGGTACACAAAAATGCTGGAGAAACTCAGCAGGTGCAGCAGCATCTATGGAGCGAAGGAAATAGGTAACGTTTCAGGCCAAAACCCTTCTTCAGACTGATAGGGGGTGGTGGGGAGAAGGAAGGAAAAAGGAGGAGGAGGAGCTCGAGTGCTGAGGAAGGGGAGGAGACAGCAAGGGCTAACAAACTTGGGAGAATTCGATGTTCATGCCCGCAGGATGCAGACTCCCCAAGCTAAATATGAGGTGCGGTTCCTGTATTTGGAGGAAATGGGAGGAGTCAAACCCTCATAACTTCATGTTTGACTCCTCCCATTATCTCCAAATGCAAGGCGTAGCTATGGGCACACGCATGGGCCCCAGCTACGCCTGCCTCTTTGTCGGGTACGTCGAACAATCCTTGTTCAATACGTACCAGGGCCCCATCCCCGACCTCTACCTCCGTTACATCGATGACTGCTTTGGGGCCACCTCCTGCACCCACACACAACTGACTGACTTCATCCACTTCACCACTAACTTCCATCCGGCACTCAAATACACCTGGACTATTTCCGACACTTCCCTACCATTCCTTGACCTCACTATCTGCATCGCAGGTGTTAGACTTCTGACCGACATCCACTATAAACCCACTAACTTCCATTGCTATCTGGACTACACTTCTTCCTACCCTGCTTCCTGTAAGGACTCCATCCCCTACTCCCAATTCCTCCGCCTACGCCGCATCTGCTCCACAGATGAGGCGTTCCACACCAGGGCATCTGAAATGTCCTCATTCTTCAGGGAACGGGGGTTCCCTTCCACCACCATAGATGAGGCTCGCACCAGGGTCTCTCCCATACCCCGCAACACTGCTCTCTCTCCCCATCCCCGCACTCGCAACAAGGGCAGAGTCCCCCTAGTCCTCACCTTTCACCCCACCAGCCGTCACATACAACAAGTAATCCTCCGTCAGTTTCGCCACCTCCAACGTGACCCCACCACTCGCCACATCCTCCCATCTCCCCCAATGTCTGCCTTCTTCAAAGACCGCTCCCTCCGCAACTCCCTTGTCGATTCTTCCCTTCCCTCCCGTACCACCTCCTCCCCGGGCACTTTCCATTGCAGCCGCAGGAGGTGCAACACCTGTCCCTTTACCTCCCCCCTCGACTCCATTCAATGACCCAAGCAGTCGTTCCAGGTACGACAGAGGTTCGCCTGTATCTCCTCCAACCTCATCTACTGCATCCGCTGCTCTAGATGTACCAAGGAGCTAATTGTGTCAGATTGGGCAAGTTGTTTGGTGTACTGGTGTTCTGGGGGAAGCAAGCAGAATTCTTTTTGAGTTGATGCTGAGGTAAGGGGAGGGCAGTAAACTAAAAACACATTCCGGTAAACCTCTCTTGCACCCTCTCCAAAACCCCCACATCCTACCTGTAATGGGGCGACCTGAACACCACACAATACTCTAAATGCGGCCTAATCAAAGTTCTGTAAAACTGCAACATGACTCTTCCAAACAATGTCCCATCCGTTCAATTAATAAGAGGATACAGCTTGACACAGACTCTTAGGGCAACGGACCCCACACTGGCCATCCATCATCTGTTCTCACTTGTTCCAGGTTTTCCCACTTTGCATCCACTCCCTACACACTGGCGATCCTCTTATTCTTGCGTATGGCGTGCACAGCCTAAAGTTGTAGGACAACTTGTTCTGTTTGATCTTATTTGAATGTCCACGCCAAGTTGATTGCATTTGTTGAGACAGGGCGGGCCACATGAAGGTTGCAATCTCCCACCCCACACTGGCGATAATTTACGGAAACCAATTACTCTGCAATCCCGTACATGGGGGCAGAGTAACTCATGTGGTTACAGGAAGAACGACACTGCCTCGAGGTCTGGATTGAACTGGGTCTCCAGGGCTATTGGGCAGCTGTGCCATTGTGCCACCCATACCATAGGCATTCTTTACTACTCTATCTACTTGTGTGGCCAGTTTCGGGGAGCTATGGACTTGGACCCTAAGGTCTTTCTGTACATCAATGCTGTTAAGGGTGTACTGACAGATTTCTACACGCCGGCCCCTAATTGTTCTGAGTATATAACGAGGCAATTACTAATAGACATTAGAAAAATGTAGCTATAAAAGCTTAACATATATCAAAAAACAAAGAAATAAAAACGTGCATTATATATCAGCATTCAGACTTCTTCGGCGATTCTTCCATCTTCACCTTTGCCACCTAGAAGAATGCACAACTTGGTTATTGGTCTTAATAAAACATTATTCTTAGTCTGAAGTCATACTATACATGCCAAACCCTTAACGCCAGGCAGGATCCCAGTATATAGTCCAAATCTCAAAAGTACAAAATTTTGATAGCATAAAACTTCTTCCTCCATGTCCGATCAATTCATGGATATGTCGTAACACTAATGTTGATTTGTGAAAGTCCTTGGAGTGAATAATAGGATGTTTAGCCTCTTCAGGCATTGCCAGCCTATCAGACGGCCTCCAACTCTCAGAAGCCCTTCTTCCAATAGTGGATCTAGCTTGTACAATTGACTATGTCTTTTGACACCATGTACTCCAGCTTCTAACGTCGATATTTCTGTATTTGACAGAAAGAGTGGTGATAAATGTGGTGACAAATTGGTGATAAATGTTTTTCCTGTTCCTCCTGGTGCATCAAAGAGAAACATTGAAGGGAGATTCCTTTTCAAGGAGTTGCACTCCTGGTTATACACTGCTCTCTGCTCATCATTCAGCAGTGGCTCATTCTCCTCAACAAATTGCTGTTGTTCATTTCTATCGTATTGCAATTCCTGCAGCAATTCTGGATTGTCACCATCAAGGTGCATCCTTCCATTTTTTGGTTGTGGCAAATTAAAGAATTCCATTGTTTTGTGGTAATTCTGAAGCTTGTCTTGAATATACAACAGAGCCTGATCATGATGCTTCTCTGCAATCACGATATTAGGATCATTCATTGTTCCCCGTTCTCCTTCAAGGTAATCTTCAGACATTGAATTCTTGAAGTGATCCCATAATTATTGAGGATCATTGATCTAAGTATTCATCTACAAAACAACAAACAAATCACACACGCGCACACGCGCACACATGCACACGCGCACACACGCACACACGCACATCACACACACGCACATCACACACACAATCCCACACACAATCTCACACACACAATAGTAAAATGCCAAGTAACTTCAGATCGTGGTGAATATAGTGTGTAAAACATAGAAACATAGAAATTAGGTGCAGGAGTAGGCCATTCGGCCCTTCGAGCCTGCACCGCCATTCAATATGATCATGGCTGATCATGCAACTCAGTGTCCCGTACCTGCCTTCTCTCCATACCCCCTGATCCCCTTAGCCACAAGGGCCACATCTAACTCCCTCTTAAATATAGCCAATGAACTGGCCTCAACTACCCTCTGTGGCAGAGAGTTCCAGAGATTCACCACTCCCTGTGTGCAATAAGTTCATCTCATCTCGGTTTTAAAGGATTTCCCCCTTATCCATAAGCTGTGACCCCTTGTCCTGGACTTCCCCAACATTGGGAACAATCTTCCTGCATCTAGCCTGTCCAACCCCTTAAGAATTTTGTAAGTTTCTATAAGATCCCCTCTCAATCTCCTAAATTCTAGAGAGTATAAACCAAGTCTATCCAGTCTTTCTTCATAAGACAGTCCTGACATCCCAGGAATCAGTCTGGTGAACCTTCTCTGCACTCCCTCTATGGCAATAATGTCCTTCCTCAGATTTGGAGACCAAAACTGTACGCAATACTCCAGGTGTGGTCTCACCAAGACCCTGTACAACTGCAGTAGAACCTCCCTGCTCCTATACTCAAATCCTTTTGCTATGAAAGCCAACATACCATTCGCTTTCTTTACTGCCTGCTGCACCTGCATGCCTACCTTCAATGACTGGTGTACCATGACACCCATGTCTCGCTGCATCTACCCCTTTCCCAATCGGCCACCATTCAGATAATAGTCTGCTTTCCTGTTTTTGCCACCAAAATGGATCTCACATTTATCCACATTATACTGCATCTGCCAAACATTTGCCCACTCACCCAGCCTATCCAAGTCACCTTGCAGTCTCCTAGCATCCTCCTCACAGCTAACACTGCCCCCCAGCTTAGTGTCATCCGCAAACTTGGAGATATTGCCTTCAATTCCCTCATCCAGATCATTAATATATATTGTAAATAGCTGGGGTCCCAGCAATGAGCCTTGGGGTACCCCACTAGTCACTGCCCGCCATTGTGAAAAGGACCCGTTTATTCCTACTATTTGCTTCCTGCTTGCCAGCCAGTTCTCTATCCACATCAATTCTGAACCCCCAATGCCGTGTGCTTTAAGTTTGTATACTAATCTCTTATGTGGGACCTTGTCAAAAGCCTTCTGGAAGTCCAGATACACCACATCAACTGGTTCTCTCCTATCCACGCTACTAGTTACATCCTCGAAAAATTCTATAAGATTTGTCAGACATGATTTACCTTTTATAAATCCATGCTGACTTTGTCCAATGATTTCACCACTTTCCAAATGTGCTGCTATCCCATCTTTAATAACTGACTCTGGCAGTTTCCCCACTACCGATGTTAGACTAACTGGTCTGTAATTCCCCGTTTTCTCTCTCCCTCCCTTCTTAAAAAGTGGGGTTACGTTTGCTACCTGCCAATCCTCAGGAACTACTCCAAAATCTAAAGAGTTTTGAAAGATTATTACTAATGCATCCACTATTTCTGGAGCTACTTCCTTAAGTACTCTGGGATGCAGCCTATCTGGCCCTGGGGATTTATCGGCCTTTAATCCATTCAATTTACCCAACACCACTTCCTGGCTAACCTGGATTTCACTCAATTCCTCCAACTCCTTTGATCCGCGGTCCCCTGCTATTTCCAGCAAATTATTTATGTTTTCCTTAGTGAAGACGGAACCAAAGTAGTTATTCAAATGGTCCGCCATATCCTTGTTCCCCATGATCAACTCACCTGTTTCTGACTGCAAGGGACTTACATTTGTTTTAACTAATCTCTTTTTCTTTTCACATCTATCTAAAAAAACCTTTTGCAGTCAGTTTTTATGTTCCCTGCCAGTTTTCTTTCATAATCTATTTTTCCTTTCCTAATTAAGCCCTTTGTCCTCCTCTGCTGGTCTCTGAATTTCTCCCAGTCCTCCGGTATGCTGCTTTTTCTGGCTAATTTGTACGCATCATCCTTCGCTTTGATACTATCCCTGATTTCCCTTGTTATCCACGAATGTACTACCTTCCCTGATTTATTCTTTTGCCAAACTGGGATGAACAATTTTTTGTAGTTCATCCATGCAGTCCTTAAATGTCTTCCATTGCATATCCACCGTCAACCCTTTTAGAATTAATTGCCAGTCAATCTTGGCCAATTCACGTCTCATACCCTCAAAGTTACCTTTCTTTAAGTTCAGAACCATTGTTTCTGAATTAACAATGTCACGCTCCATCCTAATGAAACAAGTGTTTAAAGCTTCCTGTCGAGGCTCCTGCTGAAGCAAAAACGTGCTTTAAATAATATCCAAGAAACACACTCACCAAAGACATTTCAGTCTGAAGAAGGGTTTCGGCCCGAAACGTCGCCCATTTCCTTCGCTCCATAGATGCTGCTGCACCCGCTGAGTTCCTCCAGCATTTTTGTGTACCACCAAAGACATTTGTTTGCTGAAAGCACTTTAAAAAGCCAATTAGGGCAAAAATACTTACATGTCAACAAAGGACATTCGTTTGCTGAAAGCACTTAAAAAAAAAGCCAATGAGGGTAAAAACACTTAGCAAGCCAATAAAAGACATTCATTCGCTGAAAGCACATTAAAAAAAAGCCAGTTAGGGCAAAAACACTTAGCAAGCCAACAAAAGATTATTTTGCTGAAAACACTTAAAAAAAAAGCCAATTAGGGCAAAAACGCTTAGCAAGCCAACAAAACACATTTGTTTGTAGAAAGCACTTTAAAAGGCCAATTAGGGCAAAAACACTTAGCAAGCCCACAAAACACATTTGCTGGAAACCACATCCCGGGGTGCACTGTGGAGTAGACGTGCTTTTAGTGCCATTCACAGCTCAGAGAGCTGTGAGCCTCTTGCTTCCTGGGTCTGGTAGAGACTGAGCGAGGCACGACACTTCCGGGCTTTATAGTCCCTCCCCCTGCCACCAGTGGGGCAGCAGAGAGAAATAAAAAAAAACATTAATATCTCTCTGATTTTTCATCGATGGGAAAAATCCTCCAGTCCAGGCAGGCGGAGGGGGGCTCTGAGTGAGGTGGCCAAAACTGACGGCCATAGGTGGCGGCGTTCTCTCGGAAATCACAGCACAACGGTCACGATCTAGATAGCTGGCCCAAGATTCAGACAATTTGAATTGCAAACAAATTCATATTTAACATGTATAACATGTATAATCTGCAATGTATTTCATTAAGATGTATCCACAGTTGCAAACTGAGGTACATTTATTATGATACAGCTGCCCTTCCCTGACATCATTGCATGAAGAGTGTTGGGAGGTTTAACTGTGCAATTAATAACCTCAATCATAAATCTATAACTGCATAGACAACACCAGAATGTCTTGTCTATGGATGCCTGCTCCTTGGAAGGTTGGCAACAGAACCATTTGGAACTGTGTAGGAAGGAACTGCAGATGATGGTTTAAACCGAAGATCGACACAAAATGCTGGAGTAACTCAGTGGGACAGGCATCATCTCTGGAGAGAGGAATGGGTGATGTTTTGGGTTGAGACCCTTCTTCAGACTAGTCAGGAACAGCGTCGTATATTTCCCTTGGGCAGTGGTATAAATATTGATTTCTCTAGCTTCAAGTACCCCTGCACTCCCTCTCTCTGCATTCTTCCCCCACCCAAGTTGCATCAGCTTCCTGTTACCACCTAGCACACAGCTAACAATGACCTGTTTCCTTTATCATCGTTACTTTTTTGCATATCTTTCATTCATTTGTTCTACATCTTTCGACATCACCGTCTACATCTCTCGTTTCCCTTTCCCGTGACTTTCATTCTGAGGAAAGGGTTTCGACCTGAAACATCACCCATTCCTTCTCTCCAGGGATGCCGCCTGTCCCGCTGAGTCACCCCAGCATTTTGTGTCTATCTCCCATTTGGAACTGATGAGGGGTTTTGAAGAGCTGACTGCAGGCTTGTCTGTTCCAACAATTGAAGTGGCCTGGCAGCAATGTTTGCAAAATTAGCAACGAATCAGGTGTCTCTCAAATGTTTCCTAGGCCATTACTATTCTAGAATGGAGTTTTTTTCCTGACTTTCACCCTGAATCATTCAAACAACTGCAGAGTAGACAACAGAAACAAAATAATCAAAATGACACAACAGCAAATTGCTCACTTACTGTGTGTACGAGAGTTTTCCTGAAATATCCCTAACCCATTATAATTCACAGTTTATTTTGCTGACGTACTGGGATTTGTTGAAATAGCAAAGGCATTCTCTTTCAGGGCATTGACTCAGATATATAAATACCAAACTGCACTCGGACTTGCTTATCTAACTCTGAACTCAAAATGGGAAAGGTAAGGCTAACCTTCAAAAAGATCATATTCGTTCTACAATTCATTGGAAAAAGTAAAAACTCCATTGATGTGTTTTTTTTCTCTCCCCACAGATCATCTTCTACGAGGACAGGAACTTCCAGGGTCGGCACTATGAGTGCAGCACCGACTGTGCCGACCTGTCCCCTTACTTCAGCCGCTGTAACTCCATCCGTGTGGAGAGTGACTGGTGGGTGGCGTACGAGAGACCCAACTACATGGGGTACCAGTATGTCCTGAACAGGGGGGAGTATCCTGACTACCAGCGCTGGATGGGATTCAACGACAACATCAGGTCCTGCCGCAGATTCCCACAGGTAAGTCATCTTTCCTGGTTTGCAAATTTCATCCAGATCGATGAGTAGAAAATTGCAAATTGTAGTTTAGTTTAGAGATAGGGAAACAGTCCCTTTGGTCCCACCGAGCCCACGCCAACCAGTAATCCCCGCATATTAACAATATCCTACACACACTAGGGACATTTTACACTTATACCAAGCCAATTTACCTACAAACCTGTTCATCTTTGAAGTGTGGGAGGAAGCTGAAGATCTCAGACAAAACCCAAGCAGTACAAGTAGTCGGGATGGAACCTGGATCTCTGGCGCTGCTAGGGCTGTAAGACCACCGTGCCGCCCAAGTGGCGCGCATTTGCTTTTGATGCATCACTCTTGTAAGCTCTTCTGCTCTTTCAACGTGCGATAAGAATGTGTTTGTGAAACATCTAAGCCATCCTACATGTGTTATAATGGGTACACATAAATAACTTGATCCGTGCAGTAACTATACAGATTTACTGTAAGGGCAAGATTGTCCAAATCAGTGAAGTCCATGCTAGTCCAAAGTTTAAGCAACATATTTGGGCAAATTAATTCACACTAACTAATGTGAATGGAAAAAAGATTATCACCAAGAATGTTTAAACTAATGAAAGATACCTTTCCATTGAAACCATTAGTTTCAGGTGTTATAAAATTATACTGAAATTAATGATGGGAAACCTCCCTCCGAAACAACTAATATTGACAACCAAAATATCCAAAGTATTTCTGTCCCAGGTGGAAACAGACTTGACTTCCCTGTTCCAATCCGTACACTACTTTGTTGCAGTTTTGGTTGGCTCAGACATTCTTCATTTTATTCCTTTTGTTTGGTTTTATTGACAGTTTCATGGCACGGTTGCTGAGAGGATGGCATGTGTCGTAATTTCTCATCTATCAGAGTAGGACCCATCTTCCCCTAGACCCTGAGGTTCAAGCCCAATCACGAAAATTATACGTGGTACCGGCATAATACATGCCAAACATCCAAAAATATAATGATCCTCGTGGTCCCTAACGTTTACCAACCCTCCAAACAGAAATGGATACTAGCCGATTTCAATTGCTATGGTAGAGTTAACTGGATTGTCCCTGGTTGTGAATCACTATCTACACCCACCTGTAAACTTCAATCCCACTAGGAGGTAGCCTTTCAGAGACTGAATTTTGAGTGCATCAAGGCAATTACCATTTTCTTTCCATTCCAGCAACAAGGTGGCAACTACAGGATGAAGATTTACGAGAGGCCTGACTTTGGAGGACAGATGATGGAATTCATGGACGACTGTCCCTCCGTCTACGATCGTTTCCGTAACCGTGACATTCACTCCTGCCACGTGATGGATGGTCACTGGATCTTCTATGAACAACCCAACTACAGAGGCCGACAGTACTTCATGAGACCCGGGGAGTACAGGAGATACAATGACTGGGGCGGCTACAACTCCACCATCGGGTCTTTCAGGCGCATGAGGGACTTCTAGATTTCTGCTATTTGTCATTATCTCACTGAAATATTCTTGGGAATAATAAAATATTCTCTTCTTTATGAGCCACTTTAATGTTTATTTGTTTATTCTGTTGACAATATTGCAGTTGCTAATGGGATGAAAGAGTGACATACATTTGCCTCATTTAAGCCATTGAGACAGAGGGACAAATAAAATCCAACTACATCTTGTTGGAAATAAAGATCAAAGATAAGGTATCATGGGGGGAAAAAAATTAACAAGGAGTAAGACATTCTAAGAGACTAAGACATTCTTGCCATAGAAGGAGTACAGAGAAGGTTCACCAGACTGATTCGTGGGATGTCAGGACTTTCATATGAAGAAAGATTGGATAGACTCGGCTTGTACTCGCTAGAATTTAGAAGATTGAGGAGGGATCTTATAGAAACTTACAAAATTCTTAAGGGGTTGTACAGGCTAGATGTAGGAAGATTGTTCCCGATGTTGGGGAAGTCCAGGACAAGGGGTCACAGTTTAAGGATAAGGGGGAAATCTTTTAGGACCGAGATAAGAAAAACATTTTTCACACAGAGAGTGGTTAATCTCTGGAATTCTCTGCCACAGAAGGTAGTTGAGGCCAGTTCATTGGCTATATTTAAGAGGGAGTTAGATGTGGTCCTTGTGGCTAAAGGGATCAGGGGGTATGGAGAGAAGGCAGGCACGGGATACTGAGTTGGATGATCAGCCATGATCATATTGAAGGGCGGTGCAGGCTCGAAGTGGGCCGAATGGCCTACTCCTGCACCTATTTTCTATGTTTCTATATTTCTAATGCAACAATCAAATTAGACCTTCTTAGTCTGCAACAGGAAGTCATACTTCCAAATGTAATCAATTTCAGGGACATTTTAGAACGATGAGGGGGATCTTATAGAAACTGAACAAGCTAGATGCAGGAAAAATGTTCCCAATGTTGGGTGAGGCCAGAACCAGGGGCCACAGTCTTAGAATAAAGGGGAGGCCATTTAAGACTGAGGTGAGAAAAAACTTTTTCACCCAGAGTTGTGAATTTGTGGAATATCCTGCCACAGAGGGCAGTGGAGGCCAAATCACTGGATGGATTTAAGAGAGAATTAGAGCTCTAGGGGCTAGTGGAGTCAAGGGATATGGGGAGAAGGCAGGCACGGGTTATTGATAATGAATGGCGGTGCTGACTCGAAGGGCCGAATGGCCTTCTCTTGCACCTATTTTCTATGTTTCTATGTAAATATACAGCAGATTATGTCAAGTCCGTCCCCCATGCTTTGCTCCATTTCATCCAAAGATTGAGCTTCATTACCATTGTCAAGTAGCCTTACCTCTGTGCCATTTGGAAAGAACTATAATTCCCAATGCAAAACATAATTTGCTGGAGAAGCATTTAGACAGGTACATGGATAGGACAAGTTTAGAGGGAGATGGGCCAAATGTAGGCAGGTGGGAGTAGTGTAGATGAGACAAGTTATGGGCAAGTTGGGCCGATGGGGCCAGTTTCCATGCTGTAAGACTCTATGAGTCTATGGCTCTATAAATGGTCAAGCAGCATCTGTGGGGAGAGAAAAGGAATTTTCAACGTTTAGTGTTGAGATGCTGCATCGGGACTGAGAATGGGGAGGGAAGAAGGCAAGCATGAAGAGGAGTGGCTAAGCATGAGGCCTGGACCAGTAGATGAAAGGGGGACTGAGGAGAGTTAAAAGATGCTGGGGATACGGAGCCAGATGAGGGAAGGGAGTGGTGGAGTAGGGGAACTAAGGCAGATCAGGAGATTTCACATCCACAGCCACCAATCCTTCTCCATTATATTGACAACTGCATCAGAGCTGCCATCTGCACCTGTGCAGAACTCAGCGATTTAATGAACTTTACCAGTATCTTCTGAAACCAATCTGTTAGTGATTCCCAGAGTAAATACAAAACATGGGAAAGCAGGATTTAGTTACTATGCAACAAATAGCTGGAATAAACTTCCTGAAGATTTAAGACTTGCCTCAACTTTGACCACTTTTAAAACAAGACTGAAAACCTTTATGTTTACTTTAGCTTTCAGCTAAATCTTAACTACATTGCACTTTTAACTTTTGCACTTTTTATAATGCATTTTTAATTTTGCTTTTCTTTTCTTTTAGTTCTATTTTATTTAATTTTATTATTTCATTTTATTGTATGACATGTTTTTATGTGAAGCACTTTGAGTCTGCCTCGTGTATGAAATGTGCTATATAAATAAAGTTGCCTTGCCTAACTTCCAGCCTCCCCTCAAATTCACTTGGACATTCTCTCACACTTCTCAATCTCGATTTGCTATCACTTATGAGCTCTCTGTTTCCATCACAGGGCACAGATTAATGACTGACATCTACTATTGACCCACAGTTATATGGATTCCATGTTCTCCCACCCTGCCTCTTGCAAGGTTGCAATCACCCACCCTCAATTTCTCCGTCTACACTGCATCCACCGGGTGGCGCCGTGCATGGCACCTCGCCATCAGCCTGTCTCGTCCCTTTCCTCATTTTGTTGTTTTCAGTGTGTTTTTATTTGTATGTTTTAGTGTAACTTTAGTTTGTATTATGTGGGGGAGGGGGGTGGTGGGGGGGGAAAAACTTTTTTTACCTCTTCCCTCATCTAGAACGTCGGAGGTTGAGGGGAGCCCAGAGAAGTATATAACATTATGAGAGGCACAAATACGGCTAGAACCTTTTTCCCAGGGTGGAAATGTCCAACACTTGAAGGCATAGCTATAAGGTGAGCCCAGGGAGCCGTTGGTGCGAGGGGAGGAGTACCTGCGCTGTAAGTATAAAATACACCGCGGGGCTTGCTTTCACAGAGGTCCAGGGAGCCGTTGGTGCGAGGGGAGGAGTACCTGACACCAAAATCGGCAACGTTCCAGAGAAGGAGTCTGGGGGAAGCCTCTGATTGGTGGAAGAGGACCGGGTTTACATTTTTACATTTCTGCCTTCAGGTTAAGGATTCTGGGAGTTAAGGATTCTGGGAGTTGAGTGTACAGTATTTATTAGTAAAAGTAAAGTTTAAAGGATAAAGTTTTGTGTTTTTTAATATTTAAACATAGAGTTAATTTGGGAGTAAGATATGTCAGTGGAGATTGGCCCCGTGGTTTGCTCAGCCGGCAACATGTGGGAGATCAGGGATATGGTCGGTGTCCCTGGTGACTAAGTTTGCAGGAAGTGTGTACAGCTGCAGCTCCTGGCAGACCGCATTGAACGATTGGAACTGCGGCTGGATTCATACTGGAGCATCCACGATGCTGAGAAAGTCGTGAATAGCACGTACAGCGAGTTGGTCACACCGCAGGTAAAAGGTAAGAGGATAGAAAGGGAACGGGTAGCCAATAGCCAGCAAAGCAGTAGGCAGGTGGTGCAGGAGTCCCCTGCGGTCATCTCCCTCCTAAACAGGTACACCATTTTGAATACTGTTGAGGGAGATGGCTCATCAGGGGAATGCAGCAGCAGCCAAGTTCATAGCACCATGGGTGGCTCTGCGGCACATGAGGGAGGGAAAAAGAGTGGAAGGGCAATAGTCATAGGGGATTCAATTGTCAGGGGAATAGATAGGCGTTTCTGCGGCCGCAAACGAGACTCCAGGATGGTATGTTGCCTCCCTGGTGCAAGGGTCAGGGATGTCACTGAACGGCTGCAGAACATTCTGGAGGGGGAGGGTGAACAGCCAGTTGTCGTGGTGCATATTGGCACCAACGATATAGGTAAAAAAAGGGATGAGGTCCTACAAGGTGAATTTAGGGAGCTAGGAGATAAACTTAAAAGTAGGACCTCAAAGGTAATAATCTCTGGATTACTACCAGTACCACGGGCCAGTCAGAGTAGAAATAGGAGGATATTGCAGATGAATACGTGGCTTGAAAAATGGTGCAAGGGGGAGGGATTCAAATTTTTAGGGCATTGGAACCAGTTCTGGGGGAGGTGGGACCAGTACAAACAGGACGGTCTGCACCTGGGCTGGAATGGAACCAATGTCCTTGGGGGAGTGTTTGCTAGTGCTGTCGGGGAGGATTTAAACTAATGTGGCAGGGGGATGGGTACAAGAGCAGAGAAGCAGGGGGTGTAAAATGAGGGTAGAAGCAATAGGTAGCAAGGTGAAAAGTAAAAGTGACAGGCAGACAAAACCAGGGCAAAAATCAAAAAGGGCCACTTTTCAACATAATTGTATAAGGGACAAGAGCGTTGTAAAAACAATGCTGAAGGCTTTGTGTCTCAATGCAAGGAGTATTCATAATAAGGTGGATGAGTTGAACGTGCAGATAGCCATTAATGATTATGATATAGTTGGGATCACGGAGACATGGCTCCAGGTTGATCAAAGCTGGGAGCTGAACATCCAGGGATATTCAATATTCAGGAGGGATAGAGAGAAAGGAAAAGGAGGTGGGGTAGCGTTGCTGGTTAGAGAGGAGATTAACGCAATGGAAAGGAAGGACATTAGTTTGGAGGATGTGGAATCGGTATGGGTAGAGCTGTGAAACACTAAGGGGCAAAAAACGCTGGTGGGTGTTGTGTACAGGCCACCTAACAGTAGTAGTGAAGTTGGAGATGGTATCAAACAGGAAATTAGAAATGCGTGCGACAAAGGCAAAACAGTTATAATGGGTGACTTCAATCTACATATAGATTGGGTGAATCAAATTGGCAGGGGTGCAGAGGAAGAGGATTTCTTGGAATGTATGCAGGATAGTTATTTAAATCAACATGTAGAGGAACCAACGAGAGAGCAGGCTATTTTAGACTGGGTATTGAGTAATGAGGAAGGGTTAGTTAGCAGTCTTGTTGTACGTGCCCCCTTGGGCAAGAGTGACCATAATATGGTTGAGTTCTTCATTAGGATGGAGAGTGACATTGTTAATTCAGAAACAATGGTTCTGAACTTAAATAAAGGTAACTTTGAGGGTATGAGGCGTGATTTGACTGGCAATTAATTCTAAAAGGGTTGACGGTGGATATGTAATGGAAGACATTTAAAGACTACATGGATGAACTACAAAAATTGTTCATCCCAGTTTGGCAAAAGAATAAATCAGGGAAGGTAGTGCATCCATGGATAACAAGGGAAATCAGGGATAGTATCAAAGCGAAGGATGATGCATACAAATTAGACAGAAAAAGCAGCATACCAGAGGACTGGGAGAAATTCAGAGACCAGCGGAGGAGGACAAAGGGCTTAATTAGGAAAGGAAAAATAGATTATGAAAGAAAACTGGCAGGGAACATAAAAACTGACTGCAAAGGTGTTTATAGATATGTGAAGAGAAAGAGATTAGTTAAAACAAATGTAGGCCCCTTGCAGTCAGAAACAGGTGAGTTGATCATGGGGAACAAGGATATGGCGGACCAATTGAATAACTACTTTGGTTCCGTCTTCACTAAGGAAGACATAAATAATCTGCCGGAAATAACAGGGGACCGTGGATCAAAGGAGTTGGAGGAATTGAGTGAAATCCAGGTTAGTCGGGAAGTGGTTTTGGGTAAATTGAATGGATTAAAGGCCGATAAATCCCCAGGGCCAGATAGGCTGCATCCCAGAGTACTTAAGGAAGTAGCTCCAGAAATAGTGGATGCATTAGTAATAATCTTTCAAAACTCTTTAGATTCTGGAGTAGTTCCTGAGGATTGGCGGGTAGCAAACGTAACCCCACTTTTTAAGAAGGGAGGGAGAGAGAAAAACGGGGATTTACAGACCAGTTAGTCTAACATCAGTAGTGGGGAAACTGCTAGAGTCAGTTATTAAAGATGGGATAGCAGCACATTTGGAAAGTGGTGAAATCATTGGACAAAGTCAGCATGGATTTATGAAAGGTAAATCATGTCTGACGAATCTTATAGAATTTTTCGAGGATGTAACAAGTAGCGTTGATAGGGGAGAACCAGTAGATGTGGTGTATCTAGACTTCCAGAAGGCTTTTGACAAGGTCCCACATAAGAGATTAGTATACAAACTTAAAGCACACGGCATTGGGGGTTCAGTATTGATGTGGATAGAGAACTGGCTGGCAAACAGGAAGCAAAGAGTAGGAGTAAACGGGTCCTTTTCACAATGGCAGGCAGTGACTAGTGAAGTACCGCAAGGCTCAGTGCTGGGACCCCAGCTATTTACAATATATATTAATGATCTGGATGAGGGAATTGAAAAGGCAATATCTCCAAGTTTGCGGATGACACTAAGCTGGGGGGCAGTGTTAGCTGTGAGGAGGATGCTAGGAGACTGCAAGGTGACTTGGATAGGCTGGGTGAGTGGGCAAATGTTTGGCAGATGCAGTATAATGTGGATAAATGTGAGGTTATCCATTTTGGTGGCAAAAACAGGAAAGCAAACTATTATCTCAATGGTGGCCGACTAGGAAAAGGGGAGATGCAGCGAGACCTGGGTGTCATGGTACACCAGTCATTGAAAGTAGGCATGCGAATGGTATGTTAGCTTTCATAGCAAAAGGATTTGAGTATAGGAGCAGGGAGGTTCTACTGCAGTTGTACAGGGTCTTGGTGAGACCACACCTGGAGTATTGCATACAGTTTTGGTCTCCAAATCTGAGGAAGGACATTATTGCCATAGAGAGGGAGAGCAGAGAAGGTTCACCAGACTGATTCCTGGGATGTCAGGACTGTCTTATGAAGAAAGACTGGATAGACTTGGTTTATACTCTCTAGAATTTAGGAGATTGAGAGGGGATCTTATAGAAACTTACAAAATTAAGGGGTTGGACAGGCTAGATGCAGGAAGATTGTTCCAGATGTTGGGGAAGTCCAGGACAAGGGGTCACAGCTTAAGGATAAGGGGGAAATCCTTTAAAACCAAGATGAGAAGAACTTTTTTCACACAGAGAGTGGTGAATCTCTGGAACTCTTTGCCACAGAGGGTAGTTGAGGCCAGTTCATTGGCTATATTTAAGTTAGCTGTGGCCCTTGTGGCTAAGGGGATCAGAGGGTATGGAGAGAAGGCAGGTACGGGATACTGAGTTGGATGATCAGCCATGATCATATTGAATGGCGGTGCAGGCTTGAAGGGCCGAATGGCCTACTCCTGCACCTAATTTCTATGTTTCTATGTGAGAGGGGGAGTTGAATGGAGATGTGTGAGGCAAGATTTTTTACACAGATCGGATGGGTGCCTGGAAGACATTGCCAGGAGTGGTGGTGTAGGCAGATATGATAGTGGAGTTTAAGAGGCTTTTAGGTAGGCACATGGAACTGCAGGAAATAGAGGGATATAGTTCATGATTATGTTGGCTGCTTTCCCAAGTCAGCATGAAGTAAAGATGGAGTCAATGGAGGGGGGCAGGATGTTTTTCTTGATGAACTGAGCCCTAGTCACAGCTCTCTGCAATTTCTCATGATCATGGGCAGTGCAGTTGCCAAACCAAGCAATGATGAATCTGAATAGGATGCTATGTATGGAGCACCTGCTGGAAATGGCAATGAATTCCTGGAGACATGCCAAATGTCCTTAGTTGTCTTAGGAATTAGCGGTGTAGGTATGATTTATTTACAGGGCATAGTTGGGATTGAGTTAAATAGGCTTGTGTTGGGAATAATTTTTCTATTTCTTTCCTCAGTCCTCAATGGCCCTTTCCAATGTCCGCACTCCATTGGATCACTGTATTTTAATAGTGCTCGTATTCAAATATAGTAACTGATGATATATCAATATGCAGCAGGCTAGTCTCATGTACCGTGAAAAGCTACTTCAGCTGGAGTGCAAGTAATAACTGCTTTTCTCCAAAAGAAACAGGCGGCACGGTGGCGCAGCGATAGAGTTGCTGCCTTACGCCAGAGACAAAGTTTCGATCCTGACTACGGGCGCTGTCTGTACAGAGTTTGTACGTTCTCCCCGTGACCTGCGTGGATTTCTCCGAGATCTTCAGTTTCCTCCCACACTCCAAAGATGTACAGGTTTGTAGGTTAATTGGCTTTCTATAAAAATGTAAATTGTCCATAGTGTGTGTAGGACAGTGTTAGTGTGCGGGGATCGCTGGTTGGCGCGGACTCAGTGTGCTGAAGGGCCTGTTTCCCTGTTGTATCTCTAAACTAAACTGAACTAAACTAAAACTATTGAGAAAATTGTTAAGCTTCCAATAAAAATAATTCCGCATTGCTCATATTACTGTAGCTAATACAGTCACTTCAGAAACCATTTATTTGATACCTGCAATGGAATTCTCAATTATTGATTGTACCGTGATAATTTGATTCCAGTTTTATCTGATCAGATAACCAGCGATCGTTAAATGTTTAAAAGAAAAGGTTGTTGGGAAAAGGGAACTCACATTGGTTGGCCACAAAATACTGGAGTAAATCAACGGGTCGGGTAACATCTCTGGAGAACATGAATAGGTGATGTTACAGGTCGGGTTCCTTCTTCAGACTGATTGTGGTTGGGGGGGGGGGGGGGGGGGGGGGGGGGGGGGGGAGAAGCGTTGGCGCAGAGCTTAGCCTGAAACATATTGGGTGGAGACAAGTGAGGGACAAGGTTGAAACGTACACAAACTTATCTACTTATCTTGGACAAAGACCAGAGATGAAAAGTTGAAGGAGAAAGACAAATTTCCACCTATTGGCAGCTAGACTTTGTCCTTCTATTCCCCTCTTGCGTCTTCCCCTTTTCCCCCTCTTCCCCCTCTTCCCCCTCTTCCCCCCATCATCGACTTCTGTCTTTTCCTCTCTGGCCTTTGTCCAACTATCAGGTTACTAACCACCCCCTTCCCCCTCCTCTCTCCCCCCCCCCCCCCCCCCCTCACCTGCATTCACTTATTACTCACCAGGCTTTGTCCTGCCCCACCTTTCTTCCAGTTTCCCCCACAATCAGTCTGAAGAAGGGACCTTCCCCAAAACATCACCTACCCATGTTCTGCAGAGGTGCTGCCTGACCTGCTAAGTTACTCCAGCACTTTATGCCTTTTTTTTAAAATAAACTAGCATCTGCAGTTCCCTGCTTCTTCAGATTAGTTGGAGTTGCTTCTGTGAGACGGGCAGCAGAATGCAAGCTTTATCCTGCATTGATCTATTGTTGGGTTGGCATAATACTTGATGCTTGCAAAGGCCAAATCAATCCAATAACTGTAAAGGGCCTGTCCCACTATGGCGACCTTATTGGTGAGTTTAGGAGACTCTGCGCTCGCTGCAAGCTCGCAACATGGTCGACCCGTGGTCGTAGGGGGTCTCTGGTGAGTCTCCTTCATGGTTGAGAGTAGTTCCCGCATAGTGGTTACTACTCATTATGGTGAAAAAATTTCTGTGACCGAAAATTGGTCGGCATGGAGAAACTCGATATATTTGTAGTCGTAGGTTTAGTCGAAGTAGGTTGTAGTAGGTCGGCATGTTATCGAAGGTAATCAAAGGTATTTAAAGGTAGTCGAGATATTCGTATATAGTGTAATGGGGCTGTCCCATTGCAGCGACCTAATTGGCGAGTTTAGGAGAGTTAAAAAAAATGTCATGTTTAAGACCTCCTTTGACCTCCTTCGACTATGTTGAAGATTAGCCTCTACTAGCGTCGACTAGCTTCGGGAAAATTGGACACAGAATAGTGGAGAGTGAAGACGACCTCCTTCGATCTCCTACGACCTCCCTTCGACCTCCATTCGACCTCCCTTTGACTATGTTGAAGACTATCTATGACTACCTTCGACTACCCTCGATTACCTACGACTAACATGCCGACCTACTTCTACTAAATCTACGAGTAAAAAAAGTATCGATTGTTTCCTAGGCGACCTTTTTTTATTTGCAGGCATTTTTCCACAATTTTGAAAAATATTTTTCAACATTTTTGAAAAATACGCCGCAACCTAGCTGAGGCCTCGAGTACGTGGGGGCTGCTCTCGAGCATGAAGGAAAGTTACAAAGACCTCATAGGATCTTGTGTTGACCATGCTGCGACTGTGAGTCTAGGGCAAACTCGCCAGAACTTGCGGGTTAGGTCGCCTCATTGGGACAGCCCCTTTAGTATATCGCCTTTGCGCATTTCAATAGCTCGTTAATAGTCGAAGCTAGTCTTCTGCAGTCGTAGGAGGTCTTCTACATAGTCGAAGGAGGTTGAAGGAGGTCTTCTACATAGTCGAAGGAGGTTGAAGGAGGTCTTCTACATAGCCAAAGAATGCCAACTTTTTGGTGATTCAACAGGACCATAACAGTCTCCTAAACTCGCCAATGGGTCGCCATAGTGGGACATGCCATCAAAGGGTCTGCCCCACTGCAGGGACCTAATTTGCGAGTGCAGACGAATTTAGGAGAGTATGAAAAAGTGTCATGGTTTTGTTGTATCGCCGAAGTAGTACACCTCCTTCAACCTTTCTCGACTATGTAGAGAACCTCCTACGAATATGTAGACGACCTCCTTCGATTTCCTTCGACTACCTTCGACTATGTTGAAGACGAGCTTCGACTAGCTTCGGGAAAATTGGACTCCGAAGAGTGGAGAGTGAAGACGACCTCCTTCAACCTCCTTCAACCTCCTTCGACTATGATGAAGACTATCTACGACTACCATCGATTACCTACGACTAACATGCCGACTTACTACGACCTACTACAACTAAACCTATGAGTAAAAAATATATAGATTTTTTTCCATGGCAACCGTTTTTTACTCGCTGGCATTTTTCAGCATGCTAAAGAAAACGTCGCGACCTAACTGAGGCCTCGAGTACACGGGGACCACTCGCGAGCATGAAGGGAAGTTACAAAGACCTCCTAGGACCTCGTGTCGACCATGCTGCGAGTACGAGTCAAGGGTAAACTCTTCTAAACTCTCTAATTAGGTCGCCGCAGTGGGACAGGCACTTAAGGCTGGCGCAAATCAATTTAACCTGCAAATTAATTTGTTTTAATCTGCAAATTGTTTATTTGTTATTGGCCAAGACCAAGACCAAGAAGGTGGGCTCATAAGAAGGTGGGCTCATAAGTGCAAGGGTCCCGACCTTAAATGTCGCCCATCCTTGTTGTCCAGAGATGCTGCCTGGTCGCCTGTATTTTGACCTATGTATTTTGTGTCTATCTATATTATAGGTGGCTGCAAAACTGTGGCAAGATCAGCTCTGGTGTGATTCCTCTAAATAGCCCAAACATATTTTTGTACCTTTGATTACTCATTTTAGTGAAAACAATGAAGAACAATGAAGGTGCATCATGGGGGCATAGCAGTAGATTTATTGCTTTACAGTGCCAGAGTCCCGGGTTCGATCCCAACTACGGGTGCTGTCTGTATGGAGGTCACACGTTCTCCCCATAACCTGTAGATGCTAGTCCCTGCAGAAAAGGACCAAAACATCATCTCTCCGTGTTCTGCGAGATCTTCAGTTTCCTACCATACTCCAAAGACGTACAGGTTTGTAGGTTAGTTGGCTTGGTATAAATGTAAATTGTCCCTATTGTGCGTAGGATAGTGTTAATAGTGTTAATTGTTGGTTGGTGCGGACTCGAAGCGCTAACAGGTCTGTTTCTGCGCTCTATCTCTAAACTAAACTAAACTAAACAACACATGGTGACATTATGAGAGACCATCTATCTTTAGACTTTCAATAAATTTGCGGATGTAAACAGTGTTGAAGTAGAGATGTTTTATTGTGATGATAAATATTTTAACAAGTAAAATTTGTGCCATGCAATAGCAGATTAGAAGTCCCTCATGCGCCTGAAAGACCCAATGGTGGAGTTGTATCCGCCCCAGTCATTGTATTTCCTGTACTCCCCAGGTCTCATGAAGTACTGTCGGCCTTTGTAGTTGGGCTGTTCATAGAAGATCCAGTGACCATCCATCACGTGGCAGGAGTGAATGTCACGGTTACGGAAATGATCGTAAACGGAGGGACAGTCGTCCATGAATTCCATCATCTGTCCTCCAAAGTCAGGCCTCTCGTAAATCTTCATCCTGTAGTTTCCACCTCGTTGCTAGCAAATAAAAATGATTGTAATTGGGGTGAAACACAAATGCACATTTGGTCCAAGATGAGAACACAGCCAAATAAGGATGGGAATATTCCAGAGACTAGTTGAAGTCGAGATAAAGTGAGATAATCTGCTGGACAGGGTGACAATGTCAGGTTTGGCAATAATGAAATGCTGCTATACAATGTTATTTGTAATGATATTTCGAATATTCATTTAGTATGTGGAGGTAAAGTGGGAAGTGTCATGTAGGAGTATAACCAACAATGAGATTAAAGATGAAACTATTTATCAGATAAATTAATTAATTGAATTTTAGGTTTGCTGCCAATGTTCACTGCCACGTAATCTTATTTTTCAAAGAGTGAAATATGTGAAACAATAAACAGAGAAAATACATAAAAAATTCACAAATATATTTGACGTAAATGTCTGATTAAGTGCTGCCATTGCAGGATTTGTTAATGCAGTATAGTATATCATGTAAATTTATAAAATAAGAATGAACATATTAATTTATAATAAATTTATCAGCAATGTCTAATTAATGTTTCCACCTACAATGTTCCTACATAATCATTGTGACATGCAATAATCTAATGACATTGAAACAGGAGAAGTGGAGTCAGTATGGATAGAACTAAGGAATTGTAAAGGTAAATAGACCCTAATGGGACATATCTACAGGCCCCCAAACAGTAGCCTAGATATAGGGCGCAAGTTGAATCAGGAGTTAAAATTGGCATGTAGTAAAGGTAATGCTGTGGTTGTTATGGGAGATTTCAACATGCAGGTAGACTGGGAAAATCAGGTTGGTACCTGCCCCCAAGAAAGGGACTTTGTAGTGTGCCTTCATGATGGATTCTTAGAACAGCTTGTATTGGAGCCTACCAGGGAGAAGGCAATTCTGGATTTAGTGTTATGTAATGAACCGGATTTGATAAAAGACCTTGAGGTTAATGAGCCATTCGGAGGTAGTGACCATAACATGGTCAGGTTTAATCTACAATTGGAGAGGGAGAAGGGCAGATTGGAGATGTCAGTGTTACAGTTGAACAAAGGGAATTGTGGAGCCATGAGGGAGGAGCTGGCCAAAGTTGACTGGAAAGATACACTAGCAGGGATGACAGTGGAACAAAAATGGCAGGTGTTTTTAGGAATAATACAGAAGGTGCAGGATCAGTTCAATCCGAGGAGGAAGAAAGAATCCAAGGGGAGTAAGGGGCGACCATGGCTGACAAGGGACGTCAGAGACAGTATACAAATTATAGAGAAGAAGTACAACATAGCAAAGATGAGTGGGAAGCAAGAGGATTGGGTAATGTTTAAAGAGCAACAGAAGATAACTAAAAAGACAATACGGAGAGAACAGATGAAATACGAAGGTAAACTAGCCAAGAATATAAAGGAGGATAGTAAAAGCTTCTTTAGGTTTGTGAAGAGGAAAAAATTAGTTAAGACCAAAGTTGGACCCTTGACGACTGAAAAAGGTGAATTTATTATGGGGACAAGGAAATGGCAGATGAGTTGTACAGGTACTTTGGATCTGTCTTCACTAAGGAGGACAGAAACAATCTTCCTGATATAGTAGTGGCCAGAGGATCTGGGATGACGGAGGAACTGAAGGAAATCCACATTAATCAGGAAATGGTGTTGGATAGACTGATGGGACTGAAGGCTGATAAATCCCGAGGGCCTGATGGTCTGCATCCCAGGATAGTTAAGGAAGTGGCTCTAGAAATCGTGGATGCATTGGTGATAATTTTCCAATGTTCTATAGACTCAGGATCAGTTCCTGTGGATTGGAGGGTAGCTAATGTTATCGAACTTTTTAAGAAAGGCGGGAGAGAGAAAACAGGGAATTATAGACTAGTTAGCCTGACAACGGTGGTGAGGAAGATGCTGGAGT
The DNA here is from genome assembly GCF_028641065.1 of Leucoraja erinaceus. Lineage (NCBI taxonomy): Eukaryota > Metazoa > Chordata > Chondrichthyes > Rajiformes > Rajidae > Leucoraja > Leucoraja erinaceus. The sequence continues at coordinate 51,944 of NW_026576515.1, read as the reverse complement.
CAATTATAAAAGATGAAATAGCTGAACATTTGGATAGCAGTAACAGGATCAGTCCGAGTCAGCATGGATTTACGAAGGGGGAATCAATCTTGACCAAAATCTCCTGGAATTTTTTGAAGATGTAACTAGGAAAATAGACAAGGGAAAGCCAGTGGATGTAGTGTACCTGGACTTCCAGAAAGCATTTGATAAGGTCCGACATAGGAGATTAGTGGGCAAAATTAGGGCACATGGTATTGGGGTAGAGTGCTGACATGGATAGAAAATTGGTTGGCAGACAGGAAACAAAGAGTAGGGATTAACGGGTCCCTTTCAGAATGGGAGGCAGTGACTAGTGGGGTACCGCAAGGCTCGGTGCTGGGACCGCAGCTATTTACAATATACATCAATGATTTAGATGAAGGGATTCAAAGTAACATTAGCAAATTTGCAGATGACACGAAGCTGGGTGGCAGTGTGAACTGTAAGGAGGATGTTATGAGAATGCAGAGTGACTTGGACAGGTTGGGGGAGTGGGCAGATGCATGACAGATTAAGTTTAATGCGGATAAATGTGAGGTTATCCACTTTGGTAGCAAAAACAGGAAGGCAGATTACTATCTAAATGGCGTCAAGTTGGGAAAAGGGGAAGTACAACGGGATCTGGGGGTCCTTGCTCATCAGTCTATGAAAGTAAGCATGCAGGTACAGCAGGCAGTGAAGAAAGTGAATGGCATGTTGGCCTTTATAAGAAGAGGAATTGAATATAGAGGCAAAGAGGTCCTTCTGCAGTTGTACAGAGCCCTAGTGAGACCACACCTGGAGTATTGTGTGCAGTTTGGGTCCCCTAATTTGAGGAAGGACATTCATGCTATTGAGGGAGTGCAGCGTAGGTTTACAAGGTTGATTCCCTGAATGGTGGGACTGTCATATGCTGAGAGAATGGAACGGCTGGGCTTCTACACTCTGGAGTTTAGAAGGATGGGAGGGGATCTCATTGAAACATATAAGATTGTTAAGGGTTTGGACACCCTAGAGGCAGGAAACATGTTCCCAATGTTGGGGGAGTCCAGAACCAGGGGCCACAATTTAAAAATAAGGAGTAACGAGTAAGCCATTTAGAACGGAGACGAGGAAACACTTTTTCTCACAGAGAGTGGTGAGTGTGGAATTCTCTGCCTCAGTGAGCGGTAGAAGCAGGTTCTCTGGATGCTTTCAAGAGAGAGCTTGATAGGGCTCCTAAAAATAGCGGAGTCAGGGGAAATGGGGAAAGGCAGGAACGGCGTACTGATTGGGAATGATCAGCCATGATCACATTGAATGGCGGTGCGGCCTCGAAGGGCCGAATGGCCTACTCCTGTGCCTATTATCTATAGTCTCTTGTCTAATGTAGCCAGCAGAAGGCACATACTTTATTATCTCTCCAAACAAGCTATAGATCATATTGGGATTTAAAACTCTCTTTGTGTAAAGTATCAGTCAGTATCATATTACAACCGTTACATAAACAAGCACAGTTTGAAGGACTAACAGTGAGAAATTCATGTTTATATGTTCATGTGATAGGAGCAGAATTAGGCCATTTAGCCCATCAAGTCTACTCCACTATTCACTCATGGCTGATCTATCTCTCCCTCTCTACCTTCGCCCCTGAAGCCCTTAAGGGCCTGTCCCACTTAGGCAATTTTTTCTGCGACATCGGCGACTGTCACATTCATAGCAGGTCACCGAGAAACCGGCAACTGGACTCCTCCTACGATAATGTCTACGGCAACCTACCACCAAGTCGACGTCAAGCCACCGACCACCGGCGACCCGTTAGGACATCCACCAACGACCACACCTACGACAACCTACCACAACCTACGACCACACAGGCGAAAACCTACGACAACCAAACTCAACCTACGTCCACCTGCGACAAGCTACGACAAGTTACGACCCTGTCGGCGACAACTGAAGACAATTCAGTCACCGGTTGATGTAGGTAGTCGCCAATGGAATTCACCAAAGTCAGCACCGGCGACAACCTATATCACCTGGTGACAACCTGCATCATCCAGGTGACAACCTACGACAGGAGAAGACAAGCTACGTCAAGCCCACAGTCTGAGAAAGGTTTTGAACATTTCAAAATCCAGTGGCAACAAGAAAATAATAACGACTCTCTTGGCGACTTGAGGAGACAACACACGACCATACAGGCATCACCCCGCAAACATGTGGCGACAACCCAGTGGTCAAAAAAAAAATTCCTAAGTGGGACAGGCACTTCACTAATCAAGTATCTGTCAATCTCCGCCTTAAAAATATCCATTGACTTGGCTTCCACAGCCTTCTGTGGCAATTAATGTTACTGATTCACCACCCTCTGACTAAAGAAATTCTTTTCCATCTCCATTCAAAAGGGGTTTCCTTTAATTCTGACGCTATAACCTCTAGTCCTAGACTCTCCCACTAGTGGAAACATCCTCTCCACATCCACTCTATCCAATGTAAATTTCAATGAGGTTTCCCCCTCATCCTTCTAAACGCCAGCAAATACAGGCCTAGTGCCTTCAAACACTCAACATTTGTTAACCCAATCATGAAATAAATGACAGCTGAAGGATTACTATTGAGGAACTCAATCTACAAACACAATGATCAGCACCTGGTACTGATGTGTATGGAATATAGCACATCAATTTATCACTCACATGTGGGTAGCTGCGACAGGACCTGATGTTGTCGTTGAATCCCATCCAGCGCTGGTAGTCAGGATACTCCCCCCTGTTCAGGACATACTGGTACCCCATGTAGTTTGGTTTCTCGTACGCCACCCACCAGTCACTCTCCACACGGATGGAGTTACAGCGGCTGAAGTAAGGGGACAGGTCGGCACAGTCGGTGCTGCACTCATAGTGCCGACCCTGGAAGTTCCTGTCCTCGTAGAAAATGACCTGTGTGGAGAGAAAAAATAAATGTCTGTAAGTTAACAGTTCATCCCAGGAGATTTGCAATGCAATGGAATGCAAAAATACTGAGCTCTCCTTGCCTTTCCCATTTTGAGTCCAGTGAGGTTAGAAACTGACTGAATGTTTCACTGCCTCATGTCACTTGGTATTTATACAGTTTGCATAATAATGACAGCAATGGGCTATTCTTTTGTCATGACAATGAATCACTACTGAAAATCAGCGGAAAAATAACCGCACACTGTGCACAGTGATGGAAGAGAAGCATTCGAAAGGCACCTGATGTGTCAGTGATTCTTCCAATTGTGTTTTCATGTTATTTATTTGTAATCTGAACAAAAGAGTTCTGGAGCATTCACTGCTCCGAATCCTGCAGGTCTGTTTCATACGATTTGATGAATCATATTGTGGTAGAATGCTCAATTCTACATTATGTCAAACATAACTGTAGACGATTATTTTATTTATTAATTTCCACGTGACAAGTTGTGTGTAATAGTAAGATTAGATTTGGTTTTGTGTAGGTTAGAGACACAGCGTGGAAACAGGGTCTTCGGCCCATTGAGTCCGTCACCGTCCATCAATCCCCGCACACTAACACTATCCTGTACACCCACTAGGGACAATTTACAATTTACACATACCAAGCAAATTAACCAACAAACCTGTACTTCCAATTGACAACAATGAGAAAAGCAATATTGGTTCAGAAATTGCCCAGTTCTCCACCTTCATTCTGGGAAAACAACGAGAATCTGCAGCTTTAGAACACTTTCTTCAATAGACAGTAATGCCAGCATGAATCCTTCTACGCATCCCAGTCACGTTGCATTGTACAATTTTCGGGATTATTCAGGAGTTGTTGGATTATGTGGATAGCGGACATTTATAACAATGAAAGTTACACGGTCTGCAGATGCTGGAAATGTGCTGGACACAAAGTGCTGGAGTAACTTAGTGGGTCAGGCACCATCTCTGGAAGACATGGATAGGCGCAATTTTGGGTTGGGATCTTTCCTCAGACAGATTGTTGTGCGGATGGAGAAACCTGGAAAAGGGGTGGGGTCAGGACAAAGCCTGGCAAGTAATAGTTAGAAACAAAATGCTGCACTAACTCAGCGGGTCAGACAGCATCTCTGGAGAAAAGGAATAGGCGACGTTTCAGGACGAGACCCTTCTTCAGACTCAGATCCGAAACGTCACCCATCCCTTCTCTCCAGAGATGCTGCCTGTCCCGCAGAGTTACTCCAGCTTTTTGTGTCTTACATTTTCAGTTTAAATCAGCATCTGCAGTTCCTTCCTCAATAATTCCCATAATGTTCACCCACTGAATTGCCTGTAATCTACTCTGGGTCATTTCATTATTCAAGGTTCAGTATGGTCCCTCCCCAAGATTATTCACATATTGTTTGGATACAGCAAAAAGCCCTCTTGGATACAGCAAAAACATTCTGCCTCATTCTAAGCCTCTTGCAATGAAGAAATCCTCATCAATATTGGAGAAGTTAGTCACCCACGATATCTATATAATTAAAAGTCTAATCTTGACCACTTCCTGTTTGTGTTGGATATTGATTTTAGAAAAAAACGCTACCACACATGGCTGTGATTTTTGGCCATCTTAGTCAGAGTCCCCCTCCGCTCATCAGGTGCAGAGGATTTTCCCTTCGATGAAAAATAAAAGAGTTATTAGTGTCTAAAAAATGTTGAGATTCTCCCTCCTGTCAATCACTGCCATGAAGGCCATGCCCCTTCCGGGTGGTTGGGGGAGGAGCTATGAAACCCGGAAGTCTGAACGTGGCTCTGTTGCTGCAAGATGGTGAGTGAGAGGTCACGACTCTCAATCTGAGCTATGAATCTACAGAACACTTAGTGTCTACAGACCTGTGAGTGCCCATTATGTGTTTTTAAACGCATTTTAAACTGTGCGGCTTTTGCAGCTGTGCCTTTTGCAACTGTGCCTTTTGCAACTGTGGCTATTGAAATGTGTGGCTATTGAAATGTGTGGCTATTGAAATGTGTGGCTATTGAAACTCTGTGGCGATTGAAACTGTGCGGCTATTGAAACTGTGCGGCTATTGAAACTGTGCGGCTATTGAAACTGTGCGGCTATTGAAACTGTGCGGCTATTGAAACTGTCCGGCTATTGAAACTGTGCGGCTATTGAAATTGTGCGGCTATTGAAACTGTGCGGCTATTGAAACTGTGCGGCTATTGAAACTGTGCGGCCATTGCAACTGTGCGGCCATTGCAACTGTGCGGCCATTGCAACTGTGCGGCCATTGCAACCGTGCGGCCATTGCAACCGTGCGGCCATTGCAACCTTGCGGCTATTGCAACCGTGTGGCTATTTCAACCGTGTGGCTATTGCAACCGTGTGGCTATTTCAACCGTGTGGCTATTGAAACTGTGTGCCTTTTGCAACTGTGCGGCTATTGAAATGTGCGGCTATTGAAATGTGCGGCTATTGAAATGTGCGGCTATTGAAATATGCGATTATTGAAATGTGTGGCTAATGAAATTGTGTGGCGATTGCAACTGTGTGACTATTAAAATATGTGCCTTTTGCAACTGTGCCTTTTGCAACTGTGCTTTTTACTACTGTGCCTTTTGCAACTGTGCCTTTTGCAACTGTACCTATTGAAATGTGTGGCTATTGAAATGTGTACCTATTGAAATGTGTACCTATTGAAATGTGTGGCTACTGAAACTGTGCGGCTATTGTAACTGTGGCTATTGAAACTATGTGGCTATTGAAACGGTGTGCCTTTTGCAACTGTGTGGCTATTGAAATGTGTAGCTATTGAAATGTGTGGTTATTGAAATGTGTGGTCATTAAAATGTGTGGCTATTGAAATGTGTGACTATTAAAACTGTGTGGCTATTGAAACCGTGTGGCTATTGAAACCGTGTGGCTATTGAAACCGTGTGGCTATTGAAACCGTGTGGCTATTGAAACCGTGTGGCTATTGAAACCGTGTGGCTATTGAAACCGTGTGGCTATTGAAACCGTGTGGCTATTGAAACCGTGTGGCTATTGAAACCGTGTGGCTATTGAAACTGTGTCGCTATTGAAACTATGCGGCTATAGAAACTGTGTGGCTATTGAAACCGTGTGGCTATTGAAACCGTGTGGCTATTGAAACCGTGTGGCTATTGAAACCGTGTGGCTATTGAAACCGTGTGGCTATTGAAACCGTGTGGCTATTGAAACCGTGTGGCTATTGAAACCGTGTGGCTATTGAAACCGTGGCTATTGACATGGTGTGCCTTTTGCAACTGTGTGGCTATTGAAATGTGTAGCTGTTGAATGTGTGTGGTTATTGAAATGTGGCCATTGAAGTGTGTGGCTATTGAAATGTGTAGCTGTTGAAATGTGTGGTTATTGAAATGTGGCCATTGAAATGTGTGGCTATTGAAATGTGCGGCTATTGAAATCTGTGGCTATTGAAACTGCGGCTATTGAAACTGTGCGGCTATTGAAACTGTGTGACTATTGCAACTGTGTTGCTATTTAACTGTGTGCCTATTTTAAAGTGTGCCTTTTGCAACTGCGCCTTTTGCAACTGCGCCTTTTGCAACTGTGCCTTTTAAAATGTGTGCCTTTTGAATTGTGTGACTGTTGAAATGCGTGGCCGTTGAAATGCGTGGCCGTTGAAATGCGTGGCCGTTGAAATGCGTGGCCGTTGAAATGCGTGGCCGTTGAAATGCGTGGCCGTTGAAATGTGTGGCCATTGAAATGTGTGGCTATTGCAGCTGTGTGCCTATTGCAGCTGTGTGCCTATTGCAGCTGTGTGGCTATTGCAACTGTGTGACTATTGCAACTGTGGCTATGGCAACTGTGTGGCTATTAAAATGTGTGCATTTTGCAACTGTGCATTCTGCTTTGAGTGTTGTGAGGTTGGACCTGTTGCCTGCACTTTGCTTGAAGTGCTGTGAGGTTGGACTTGCTGCCTGCACTCTGCTTGGAGTGCTGTGAGGTTGGACTTGCTGCCTGCTCTCTGCTTGGAATGCTGTGAGATTGGTCTTGCTGCCTGCTCTCTGCTTGGAGTGCTATGAGGTTGGACTTGCTGCCTGCACTCTGCTTGGAGTGCTGTGAGATTGGATTTGTGGCCTGCACTCCGCTTGGAGTGCTGTGAGGTTGGACTTGCTGCCTGCACTCTGCTTGGAATGTTGTGAGGTTGGATTTGTGGCCTGCACTCCGCTTCAAGTGCTGTAAGATTGGATTTGCAGGCCTGCACGGAATGATGACTTTTGAGGTAAATACTCAGATTTCCTTTGTTAAAATTTGACTGCTCAATCTCTCTATATTAAAATTGTCTTTTTTTTTTAAATCAACAGCAAACAGCCATCACGAGGCAGTGAGCAGCAGAACACACCAAGAAACACAACAAGAAAGAACATAATATATCTCATCTTTAACATTTAATTTGTTGTTATATTTTAAAAGTAATTCACATTTTAAACTTTAATAAATCATTTTTCCACTTGCAATGCCTGCGTGTTCTTCATCACAATGGGAACCTAATAGGCAGGAATGGCTGCCCTGTTGGACAGCCACTAAGAGTGCATGGGGGAGGAGGTTAAGGGGAGATGGACTGAATGAGTGGGGGGGGAGGGGAATGGCAAGGATCAGAGTGGGGGGGGGGGGGTGATGGGAGGAGGGATTACTGAGTGAACTGCCACCACACCAGCCATGAGTGACTGCACTGCCAACCCACCAGCCATGAGTAAGTGAATTGCCAGCCCACCAGCCATGACTTAGTGAACTGCCATCCCACCAGCCATGACTCACTGAACTGCAAGTCCATGAATACATTTAGTCCACAATATCCATACTGGCCTCTGGAAACCAGTCCGTTTAGTGCACAACACTCATACTAGCGCTCCAGAGATCCACGCAAAGATCGACTTTCCTCCTTCATTGCTGTGACCTGTAAAAAAAGATGAAAATGTCTAAAATTGATTGTCCACCCGCTCCCCCTTCTCTCTCTCACAGACTGTCACCTGTTTTTGGCAGAATTTCTGGCAGTTTCTCAGCTGCCAGCCCGCCAGACCTGAGTTACTGAGCTGCCAGCCTGCTATATCTGAGTGACTGAGCTGCCAAGCCTGAGTGACTGCTACCCCAAGAATCCATTCAGCCCACAATGTCCATAATAGCCCTCTGGAAACCAGTTCCTTCGACCCGCAACACACATACAAGCGCCACAGAATGCCCCCCCCCCTCTGGCCAGAAATATTGGAATTGGTGGAGAGGTGGAACATTGTGTTGGGGGACCAGCCCTCCCGTGTGATGCTGGGACCCAAAGCGTCCCACTAAGTCTAGTCGATCATATTGCCTTTCATAATCTGTTTTCATATCTGCGCCTCATATCGTATGCTGGCTATTGGGAGGCTTACAGCATAATCCCAATCATCAGGTTACCTAAACCCCCCCTCAACTGTATCCACCTATTATTCACCAGGTGTGGAAGAAAAAAAATAATATCCTTCCTTATTTAATTTTGATTGGAATTGAACAAGGTAACGATAGGGTGTTTTGGATGTGACAATTGGAAGCTCTCACTTGACCAGGTGCAGAAGACGTTCATGGGAATCGGCAAAGTACAATTAGACATATTACCTCTTGCCTGGGAATGTGGTAAAGGGTGGTGTTAATGTAAACATGAAATAGTAGAGGAGATAACAAAGCTTGTTTAATTTTCTGTGAGGAGTTACAGTAGATCACCCACGCCCACTACCACTTGTGGCATAGACATGTTACTGTAAATGGAGACTTATGATTGGATCAGAGAAGGGATGGTGGCATGGGCTTCCTGAAAGGTAAGATAGAATAATGACGAGACGCCCTTGTATTGTGGTTGACTTGTATTAACCATCTGTTGTTGAATAAGATCATAATATGGTTGAGTTCTTCATTAGGATGGAGAGTGACATTGTTAATTCAGAAACAATGGTTCTGAACTTAAAGAAAGGTAACTTTGAGGGTATGAGACGTGAATTGGCCAAGATTGACTGGCAATTAATTCTAAAAGGGTTGACGGTGGATATGCAATGGAAGACATTTAAAGACTGCATGGATGACTGCAAAAATTGTTCATCCCAGTTTGGCAAAAGAATAAATCAGGGAAGGTAGTACATCCATGGATAACAAGGGAAATCAGGGATAGTATCAAAGCGAAGGATGATGCGTACAAATTAGCCAGAAAAAGCAGCATACCGGAGGACTGGGAGAAATTCAAAGACCAGCAGAGGAGGACAAAGGGCTTAATTAGGAAAGGAAAAATAGATTATGAAAGAAAACTGGCAGGGAACATAAAAACTGACTGCAAAAGTTTTTATAGATATGTGAAAAGAAAGAGATTAGTTAAAACAAATGTAGGTCCCTTGCAGTCAGAAACAGGTGAGTTGATCATGGGGAACAAGGATATGGCAGACCAATTGAATAACTACTTTGGTTCCGTCTTCACTAAGGAAGACATAAATAATTTGCCGGAAATAGCAAGGGACCGCGGGTCAAAGGAGTTGGAGGAATTGAGTGATATCCAGATTAGCTGGGAAGTGGTGTTGGGTAAATTGAATGGATTAAAGGCCGATAAATCCCCAGGGCCAGATAGGCTGCATCCCAGAGTACTTAAGTAAGTAGCTCCAGAAATAGTGGATGCATTAGTAATAATCTTTCAAAACTCTTTAGATTCTGGAGTAGTTCCCGAAGATTGGCGGGTAGCAAACGTAACCCCACTTTTTAAGAAGGGAGGGAGAGAGAAAATGGGGAATTACAGACCAGTTAGTCTAACATCGGTAGTGGGGAAACTGCTAGAGTCAGTTATTAAAGATGGGATAGCAGCACATTTGGAAAGTGGTGAAATCATTGGACAAAGTCAGCATGGATTTACGAAAGGTAAATCATGTCTGACGAATCTTATAGAATTTTTCGAGGATGTAACTAGTAGCGTGGATAGGGGAGAACCAGTGGATGTGGTGTATCTGGACTTCCAGAAGGCTTTCGACAAGGTCCCACATAAGAGATTAGTATACAAACTTAAAGCACACGGCATTGGGGGTTCAGTATTGATGTGGATAGAGAACTGGCTGGCAAACAGGAAGCAAAGAGTAGGAGTAAACGGGTCCTTTTCACAATGGCAGGCAGTGACTAGTGGGGTACCGCAAGGCTGGGTGAGTGGGCAAATGTTTGGCAGATGCAGTATAATGTGGATAAATGTGAGGTTATCCATTTTGGTTGCAAAAACGGGAAAGCAGACTATTATCTAAATGGTGGCCGATTGGGAAAGGGGGGGATGCAGCGAGACCTGGGTGTCATGGTACACCAGTCATTGAAGGTAGGCATGCAGGTGCAGCAGGCAGTAAAGAAAGCGAATGGTATGTTAGCTTTCATTGCAAACGGATTTGAGTATAGGAGCAGGGAGGTTCTACTGCAGTTGTACAGGGTCTTGGTGAGACCACACCTGGAGTATTGCGTACAGTTTTGGTCTCCAAATCTGAGGAAGGACATTATTGCCATAGAGGGAGTGCAGAGACGGTTCACCAGACTGATTCCTGGGATGTCAGGACTGTCTTATGAAGAAAGACTGGATAGACTTGGTTTATACTCTCTAGAATTTAGGAGATTGAGAGGGGATCTTATAGAAACTTACAAAATTCTTAAGGGGTTGGACAGGCTAGATGCAGGAAGATTGTTCCCGATGTTAGGGAAGTCCAGGACAAGGGGTCACAGCTTAAGGATAAGGGGGAAAATCCTTTAAAACCGAGATGAGAAGAACTTTTTTCACACAGAGAGTGGTGAATCTCTGGAACTCTCTGCCACAGAGGGTAATTGAGGCCAGTTCATTGGCTATATTTAAGAGGGAGTTAGATGTGGCCCTTGTGGCTAAGGGGATCATGGGGTATGGAGAGAAGGCAGGTACGGGATACTGAGTTGGATGATCAGCCATGATCATATTGAATGGCGGTGCAGGCTCGAAGGGCCGAATGGCCTACTCCTGCACCTAATTTCTATGTTTCTATGTCTAAGATTAACGTAAGTGGGAAGTATGTTATGGCTAATGAAATAATTGGTACCCATTTAGTTGATGGAATATTTTCGTAGTAGTATCTAACAAAAGTTGTTCACTGCACAGTATAACTATCAACTAATTCTGCTGTGGTCAGAGAATTGGTGAGTAGTTTACTGCAGCCATCTCTCCATGATATCACGCAATAATATCTCAAAGCAAATCTGCGAAGTCTCCACTTTTCATTTTCCATTAACTTCCCTCTAAATTAATTTCTTCCACACCATGATTTGGCCTGCCTCACCCTTCTTCCAGATTCCCCCACAATCATTCTACAGAAGGGACCTGACCCAAAACATCACCTATCCATGTTCTCCAGAGGCGCTGCCTGGCCTGCTGAGTTATTCTAGCACATTGTGCCTTTTTTTGTAAACCAGCATCTGCAGTTCCCTGTTTCTTGAAATTAGTTGGAGTTGCCTCTGGTGCTCTATGAGAAGGACAGCAGAATGCAAGCTTTATCCTGCATTTATCCATTGTTCGATTGGCATATTGACACTTTTGAAAAATATAAAAGTGGGTAAGTCTCCAGGTCCTGACAGGATATTCCCTAGGATATTGAGGAAAGTTAGTGTAGAAATAGCAGGGGTTATGACAGAAATATTTCAAATGTCATTAGAAATGGGAATGATGCCGGAGGGTTGGCATACTGCACATGTTGTGCCATTGTTTAAAAAAGGTTCTAAGAGTAAACCTAGCAATTATAGACCTGTTAGATTGACGTCAGTGGTGGGCAAATTAATGGAAAGGATACTTTGTGATAATATATTTAAGCATCTGGATAAATAGGGCCTGATTAGGAACAATCAACATGGATTTGTGCTTAGAAGGTCATGTTTGACTAATCTTCTTGAATTTTCTGAAGAGATTACTAGGGAAATTGATGAGGGTAAAGTGGTGGATGTTATGTCTATATGTACTTCAGTAAGGCCTTTGACAAGGTTCCACATGGAAGGTTGGTTAAGAAGGTTCAATTGTTGGGTATTAATGGTGGAGTAGCAAGATGGATTCAACAGTGGCTGAATGGGAGATGCCAGAGAGTAATGGTGGATGGCTGTTTGTCAGGTTGGAGGCCAGTGACTAGTGGGGTGCCACAGGGATCTGTGTTGGGTCCACTGTTGTTTGTCATATACATCAATGATCTGGATGATGGTGTGGTAAATTGGGTTAGTAAGTATGCAGATGATACTAAGATAGGTGGTGTGGATAATGAAGTAGATTTTCAAAGTCTACAGGCAGATTTAGGCCATTTGGAAGAGTGAGTTGAAAGATGGCAGATGGAGTTTAATGCTGAGAAGTGTGGAAGTGTGAGGTGCTACATCTTGGCAGGCCAAATCAAAATAGGACGTACATGGTAAATGGTATGTGGTAAAAGGGATTGAGGAATGCAGTTGAACAGAGGGATCTAGGAATAACTGTGCATAGTTCCCTGAAGGTGAAATCTCATGTAGATAGGGTGGTAAAGAAAGCTTTTGGTATGCTGGCCTTTATAAATCAGAGCATTGAGTATGGAAGTTGGGATGTAATGTTAAAATTGTATTGGTGAGGCCAATTCTGGAGTATGGTGTACAATTTTGGTCGCATAATTATAGGAAAGATGTCAACAAAATAGAGAGAGTACAGAGGAGATTTACTAGAATGTTGCCTGGGTTTCAGCAACTAAGTTACAGAGAAAGGTTGAACAAGTTGTTCTTGACATGACTTCAGAATTAAGGGACAGAAGTTTAGGGGTAATATGAGGGGGAACTTCTTTACTCAGAGAGTGGTAGCGGTGTGGAATGAGCTTCCAGTGGAAGTGGTGGAGGCAGGTTCATTGGTATCATTTAAAAATAAATTGGATAGGCATATGGATGAGAAGGGAATGGGGGGTTATGGTATGAGTGCAGGCAGGTGGGACTAAGGGGAAAAAAAAGTTGTTCGGCACGGACTTGTAGGGCCGAGATGGCCTGTTTCCGTGCTGTAATTGTTATATGGTTATATGGTTATAAGTTAGGTCTTTATTCTTTGGAGCGCAGAAGGTTAAGGGGGGACTTGATAGAGGTCTTTAAAATGATGAGAGGGATAGACAGAATTGACGTGGATAAGCTTTTTCCATTGAGAGCAGGGAAGATTCAAACAAGAGGACATGATTTGAGAATTAAGGGACAGAAGTTTAAGGGTAACGTGAGGGGGAACTTCTTTACTCAGAGAGTGGTAGCGGTGTGGAATGAGCTTCCAGTGGAAGTGGTGGAGGCAGGTTCGTTTTTATCATTTAAAAATAAATTGGATAGGTATATGGACAGGAAAGGAATGGAGGATTATGGTCTGAGTGCAGGTAGATGGGACTAGGGAAGAATAAGTGTTCGGCACGGATTAAAAGGGCTGAGATGGCCTGTTTCCGTGCTGTAATTGTTATATGGTTATATGGTTATTTTGCTTGATGCTTGCAAAGGCCAAATCAAGATTGCTCCAATAACTGTAAGGCTGACACAAATCAATTTTTAATCTGCAAATTAATTTGTTTTAATATGCAAATTCTTTATTATTGGCCTGTATTAAAACCCCATAGCAATGAACAATCAGTCTTAAGAAAGATCTCGACCCAAAACCTCACCTATTCCTTTTCTTCAGAGATGCTGTCTGACCCACTGAGTTACTCCAGCTCTTTGTGTCTATTTTTGGTTTAAAGCAGCACCTGCAGTTCTTCAAACACAAACAATGTTTTGTCCATTTTTACTGAAATTATCTGATAAATCAATTACTAAAGATCATATTTTATGGTAAGTACTCGACAAGAAGGTCAGAGGATACCTTCCTGTTATAAAATCTTCCTGGTATATTGTAAATACCTTGGTGTGCAATGACACTTCACAGCCCAGCAGTCCTTATTTGTGTATTGTAATATGTGCTTGATATTCAGAGTAATATCAGGAATTTTGCTTAAAACATATTCTAACAATGTTCACTGAGAAATAGTTGTTAAGATATTTTCTCCTACTTTTCACATTTTCATAGAGTAATATCCCACAATACAAAAGTGACATTAATACACCCTTAAATAATTTGCCTATATTCTTTTCTATGCTTTTCTATACTTCTTTTCTTCTTTTCTCGGAGAATTAAAATATTGAAGGATGTGACCTAGGTTCATTTATTTGTTACACAATATGGGTTATTTTACCATGACTTAAATTATCAATTGCTCCTTCTTACAGCTGATACGTTAATTTGTAAATCACATTAGAAATCACATTCATGATTTCAAATTCCTTCAGGTTTTCAAGGATTCTGGTTCGAGGTTTGCAGAAAGAACCAGCCTTGAATACTTGACTTTCTTTAGGAATTCCAATGTATCCAAATGTACCAGGTCCTGTTCAACCATTGACTTTGGCACTCACTGACATAGAATATCTTCCACACAGCTTGGCCCAACAATAACAAACCTGTCCTTGCTTTACAATGCATTCCTTTGTCCTCCTGATCCATGTAACTGATTTTTTCCACTACACATCAAGGATATTTGACCATCTCCAATACCGGTGTCTTTAGTAGGTATGTTGCAAAACTTACCTTCAGCGGCGCTGCAGTTCTGTTACTGCCCGTGTGCGCGACTTTGGCGCCTTTGAGAGGGAGGCGGGTTTTCTCTCGACTATTGAAATCGAGGTTGTTCAGCCTGCTTAGTTGCTGACGAAAAATCGCTGCGACATTCGTTCACTGCAGTTATTTTTAAACTAAATTGGATTATTTAATTGCTATAGTAGATTAAAAATCATCCTCTAAAGCCGCGAATGCCGACAACGGGACGGATCTCACGTAGGGGACAAGGCAAAGTAGGCTGTTTATTTTTACATTAAAAAGTGCTTCTTAAGATCCCTTTATTCAAAGTTTTAAGTTGCGAGAAGGTGACTTGGGGGCCCATCCGAACCGGCAGTGTTTTTCATGCCGATATGGGCTTCAAATCCACCGCAATCGCAAGGTTCCAAACCAGCGCGTTCCACAAAATCCCACTGAATTAAATGGTCATTAATTTACTGCAATTAAACACTAAATTCCTTCTATGTGGCCTATAAATTAATGACAATGAGATTAAAAAATCATGTTTTATTGTGAATTCTTGTGTGAATGTTCTTTGGACACTTAGGCTATTTAAAAATGTAAATCTTTTCTTAAGAAATGGATAGATGTTTAGATCTAGTAATTGAATTTTGGAGTTAGCTACAATTGGGTAACTAACTAATTATATGCTTTAATTTCAGGCCATCCAAGTAAGATTGTTTAATATTTGTTTCAGAATGCTTCAATCTATAATAACTGAACATTTCTTACAGTTCTCTTAATTTTTTAATAAAGTTATGGCCATTTGACTGTCCTTAATCACAACTTTTGTGTTAAGTCAATGGAAAAGCAATAGGGAACAAGATGCTAATTTCCGAGTATGAAAATGGCCATAACTTTTTTTAATACTGATGATATAAAAGTGAATTAAGTGTCAAATTAAACTTCTTTTTATGCTTTATCTGATGGGATAAATTGCAGACTTGATTTTTTAAATCTCAAATTTTTGTAACATTGCTATCTTTAGCATACTAGGTTTTTGCCATGCCGGCATTGGCATATGTGCTTTTGCCAGTCTCTATCTTAGATTTGAGATTTTCTTCCTTGATCACCAATTCTCTCTATTCTCTTAAACTGTTTTATAAATTTTTTACCCAAGGTTTGGTCAACTGACCTAATATATAATCATAATACACTAAGTTCCGGAGTAATTCAGCGGTGCAGGCACTGGAGAACATGGAGAGATGATGTTTTGGTCCTTTTGTGCAGTGACCAGCATCTACAGCTCCTTGTTTCTACAATATATTATCATGTGGTTTAGTACCAGATTTTATTTGTGAGCTATGTTGCAACTATTTAAACAAATTTAAAGTGCAGCATAAATTCTGGTTCTTTTTGCTAAGGAATTAAACAATCAGAGTCAATATCCATGTGCCATCAACTGTGGCAAGATCAGCTCTGGCTCTGATGTGATCCCTCTAAATAGCCCAAACATATTTTTGTTGTTTTGATTATTCATTTTGGTGAGAAAAATGAAGAACAATGAAGAAGTGTGGCACGGGGGCGTAGCAGTAGATTTACTGCTTTACAGTGCCAGAGTCCCGGGTTCGATCCCGATTACAGGTGCTGTCTGTATGGAGTTTGTACGTTCTCCCCGTGCCCTGCGTGGGTTTTCTCCGAGATGTTTGGTTTCTTCTCACACTCCAAAGACATACAGGTTTGTAAGTTAATTGGCTTGGAACAAATGTAAATTGTCCCTAATGTGCGTAGGATAGTGTTAATGTGCAAGGATTGCTGGCTGGTGCAGACTCGGTGGGCTCATGGGCCTGTTTCTGTGCTAAACTAAACTAAACAACACATGGTGACATTATGAGAGACCATCTATCTTTAGACTTTCAATAAATTTGCGGATGTAAACAGTGTTGAAGTAGAGATGTTTTATTGTGGCGATAAATATTTTAACAAGATAAATTTGTGCCATGCAATAACAGATTAGAAGTCCCTCATGCGCCTGAAAGACCCGATGGTGGAGTTGTAGCCGCCCCAGTCATTGTATTTCCTGTACTCCCCGGGTCTCATGAAGTACTGTCGGCCTCTGTAGTTGGGTTGTTCATAGAAGATCCAGTGACCATCCATCACGTGGCAGGAGTGAATGTCACGGTTACGGAAGCGATCATAGACGGAGGGACAGTCGTCCATGAATTCCATCATCTGTCCTCCAAATTCAGGCCTCTCGTAAATCTTCATCCTGTAGTTTCCACCTCGTTGCTGGAAAATAAATATGATTGTAATCGGGGTGAAACACAAATGCACATTTGGTCCAAGATGAGAAAACAGCCAAATAAGGAGGGGAATATTCCAGAGACTAGTTGAAGTCTAAAAAAACAGATAAAGTGAGATGATCTGCTGGACAGGGTGACAATGTCAGGTTTGGCAATAATGAAATGCTGCTATACAATGTTATTTGTAATGATATTTTGAATGTTCATTTAGTATGTGGAGGTAAAGTGTGAAGTGTCATGTAGGAGTATAACCAACAATGAGATTAAAGATGAAACTATTTATCAGTTAAACTCTTTAATTTAATTTTAGGCTTGTTTCCAGTGTTCACTGCCACGTAATCTTATTTTTTAAAGAGTGAAATATGTGAAACAATAAAAAGAGAAAATACATAAAAAATTCACAAATATATTTGACGTAAAGGTCTGATTAAGAGGTGCCCTTGCAGGATTAGTTAATGCTGTATAGTATATCCTGTGAATTTATAAAATAAGAATTTACATATTAATTTATAACAAATTTATCAGCAATATCTAATTAATGTTTCCACCAATAATCATTGTGACTCGTGCAATAATCTAAGTTAGCCAGCAGAAGGCACACACTTTATTATCTCTCCAGCAAGCTATAGATCATATTGGGATTTAAAACTCTCTTTGTGTGAAGTATCAGTCAGTATCACGTTACAACCGTTACATAAACAAGCACAGTTTGAAGGACTAACAGTGAGAAATTCATGTTCATATGTTCATAAGTGATAGAAGCAGAATTAGGCCATTTAGCCCATCAGGTCTACTCCGCTATTCACTGATGGCTGATCTACAGTATCTCTCCCTGTCAACCCCATTTTCCTGCCTTCACCCCATATCCCGTGAAGCCCTTACTAATCAAGCATCTGACAATCTCCGCTTTCAAAATATCCATTGACTTGGCTTCCACAGCCTACTGTGGCAATTAATGTCACAGATTCACTAATCCCTTTAATTCTGAGTCTTTGACCTCTAGTCCGAGAGTCTCCCACTTGTGGAAACATCCTCTCCACATCCACTCTATCCAATGTAAATTTCAATGAGGTTTTCCCTCATCCTTCTAAACGCCAGCAAATACAAGTCCAGTGCGTTCAAACACTCAACATATGTTAACCCAATCATGAAATAAATGGCAGCAGAAGGATTACCATTGAGGAACTCAATCTACAAACACAATGATCAGCACCTGGTACTGATGTGTATGGAATATAGCACGTCAAATTATCACTCACATGTGGGTAGCTGCGACAGGACCTGATGTTGTCGTTGAATCCCATCCAGCGCTGGTAGTCAGGATACTCCCCCCTGTTCAGGACATACTGGTACCCCATGTAGTTTGGTTTCTCGTACGCCACCCACCAGTCACTCTCCACACGGATGGAGTTACAGCGGCTGAAGTAAGGGGACAGGTCGGCACAGTCGGTGCTGCACTCATAGTGCCGACCCTGGAAGTTCCTGTCCTCGTAGAAAATGACCTGTGTGGAGAGAAAAATAAATGTCTGTAAGTTAACAGTTCATCCCAGGAGATTTGCAACGCAATAGAATGCAAAAACACTGAGCTCTCCTTGCCTTTCCCATTTTGAGTCCAGTGAGGTTAGAAACTGACTGAATGTTTCACTGCCTCATGTCGCTTGGTATTTATACAGTGTGCATAATAATGACAGCAATGGGTTATTCTTTTGTCATGACAATGAATCACTACTGAAAATCAGCGGAAAAATAACCGCACACTGCGCACAGTGATGGAAGAGAAGCATTCGAAAGGCACCTGATGTGTCATTGATTCTTCCAATTGTGTTTTCATGTTTCATTTGTAATCTGAACAAAAGAGTTCTGGAGCATTCACTGCTCCGAATCCTGCAGGTCTGTTTCATACGATTTGATGAATCATATTAACATAGAAACATAGAAACATAGAAATTAGGTGCAGGAGTAGGCCATTCGGCCCTTCGAGCCTGCACAGCCATTCAATACGATCATGGCTGATCATCCAACTCAGTATCCCGTACCTGCCTTCTATCCATTCCCTCTGATCCCCTTAGCCACAAGGGCCACATCTAACTCCCTCTTAAATATAGCCAATGAACTGGCCTCAACTACCCTCTGTGGCAGAGAGTTTCAGAGATTCACCACTCTCTGTGTGAAAAAAGTTCTTCTCATCTCGGTTTAAAGGATTTCCCCCTTATCCTTAAGCTGTGACCCCTTGTCCTGGACTTCCCCAACATCGGGAACAATCTTCCTGCATCTAGCCTGTCCAACCCCTTAAGAATTTTGTAAGTTTCTATAAGATCCCCTCTCAATCTCCTAAATTCTAGAGAGTATAAACCAAGTCTATCCAGTCTTTCTTCATAAGACAGTCCTGACATCCCAGGAATCAGTCTGGTGAACCGTCTCTGCACTCCCTCTATGGCAATAATGTCCTTCCTCAGAATTGGAGACCAAAACTGTACGCAATACTCCAGGTGTGGTCTCACCAAGACCCTGTACAACTGCAGTAGAACCTCCCTGCTCCTATACTCAAATCCTTTTGCAATGAAAGCTAACATACCATTCGCTTTCTTTACTGCCTGCTGCACCTGCATGCCTACCTTCAATGACTGGTGTACCATGACACCCAGGTCTCGCTGCATCTCCCCCTTTCCCAATCGGCCACCATTTAGATAATAGTCTGTTTTCCCGTTTTTGCCACCAAAATGGATAACCTCACATTTATCCACATTATACTGCATCTGCCAAACATTTGCCCACTCACCCAGCCTATCCAAGTCACCTTGCAGTCTCCTAGAATCCTCCTCACAGCTAACACTGCCCCCCAGCTTAGTGTCATCCGCAAACTTGGAGATATTGCCTTCAATTCCCTCATCCAGATCATTAATATATATTGTAAATAGCTGGGGTCCCAGCACTGAGCCTGTGGTACCCCACTAGTCACTGCCTGCCATTGTGAAAAGGAACCGTTTACTCCTACTCTTTGCTTCCTGTTTGCCAGCCAGTTCTCTATCCACATCAATACTGAACCTCCAATGCCTTGTGCTTTAAGTTTGTATACTAATCTCTTATGTGGGACCTTGTCGAAAGCCTTCTGGAAGTCCAGATACACCACATCCACTGGTTCTCCCCTATCCACGCTACTAGTTACATCCTCGAAAAAATCTATAAAATTCGTCAGACATGATTTACCTTTCGTAAATCCATGCTGACTTTGTCCAATGATTTCACCACTTTCCAAATGTGCTGCTATCCCATCTTTAATAACTGACTCTAGCAGTTTCCCCACTATCGATGTTAGACTAACTGGTCTGTAATTCCCCATTTTCTCTCTCCCTCCCTTCTTAAAAAGTGGGGTTACTTTTGCTACCCGCCAATCCTCAGGAACTACTCCAGAATCTAAAGAGTTTTGAAAGATTATTACTAATGCAATTTTGTGGTATAATGTTCAAATCTACATTATGTCAAACATAACTGTACCCGATTATTTTATTTATTAAATTACACGTGACAAGTTGTGTGTAATAGATTAGTTGTGTGTAATGTAAAGATTAGATTTGGTTTTGTGTGGTTTAGAGACACAGCGTGGAAACAGGGTCTTCGGCCCATTGAGTCCGCACCGACCATCGATCCCCGCACACTAACACTATCCTACACATCCACTAGGGACAGTTTACAATTTACACTTATACCAAGCAAATTAACCTGCAAATCTGTACGTCTTTGGAGTGTGGAGAGAAACTGAAGATCTCAACGAAAACCAACGCTGGTCACGGGGAGAATGTACAAACTCAGTACAGCCGACACCCTTAGTCGGGATTGAACCCGAGTCTCGGGCGCTGTAAGGCAGTAGCTCTACCGCTGCGCCACCGTGCCACACCTGATTGTGGATTGTGTGCGTGCAAAATGATTTCTGACACATGATCGCTTGAACTAAAGTGGGTGAATAGAGGTCTTTGACACCAGCAAGGCCTTGGATAAAGTTCCACATTGTAGGTTGCTCAGGAAGGTTGGATCGCATGGTATCTGGGAGAGCTTGCAAACTAGGTAGAGGACAGTCTTGGTGGGGAGAACAGTGGGTGGTCACACAGGGGCTGTTATCGGACTGGAGGCCTGTGACGAGCTGTGTGCCTCAGGAATTGATGCTGGGGCCATTGCTGTTTGCGGTTTATATCAATGATTTGGATGAGAATGTACAAGGCATGATTGCTGAGTGCAGATGATGCTAAAGGAGGTGGTATCATCGAGAGTGCAGATGGTTATCAGGAAATTACAGCACTATCCTGAGCTGCTGGGCAAATGGGCTGAGGAATCTCATGTAGATAGGGTGGTAAAGAAAGCTTTTGGTGTTCTGGCCTTTATAAATCAGAGCATTGAGTATAGAAGTTGGGATGTAATGTTAAAATTGTACAAGGCATTGGGTGAGGC
The DNA here is from genome assembly GCF_028641065.1 of Leucoraja erinaceus. Taxonomy (NCBI): domain Eukaryota; kingdom Metazoa; phylum Chordata; class Chondrichthyes; order Rajiformes; family Rajidae; genus Leucoraja; species Leucoraja erinaceus. The sequence goes on along the minus strand of NW_026576515.1, from coordinate 30,680 downwards.
CAATTCTGGAGTATGGTGTACAATTTTGTTCGCCTAATTATAGGAAGGATGTCAACAAAATGGAGAGAGTACAGAGGAGATTTACTAGAATGTTGCCTGGGTTTCAGCAACTAAGTTACAGAGAAAGGTTGAACAACTTAGGGCTTTATTCTTTGGAGCACAGAAGGTTAAGGGGGGACTTGATAGAGGTCTTTAAAATGATGAGAGGGATAGTCAGAGTTAACGTGGAAAAGCTTTTCCCACTGAGAGTAGGGAAGATTCAAACAAGGGAACATGACTTGAGAATTAAGGGACTGAAGTTTAGAGGTAACATGAGGGGGAACTTCTTTACTCAGAGAGTGGTGGCTGTGTGGAATGAGCTTCCAGTGAAGGTGGTGGAGGCAGGTTCGTTTTTATCATTTAAAAATAAATTGGATAGTTATATGGACGGGAAGGGAATGGAAGGTTATGGTCTGAGCGCAGGTATATGGGACTAGGGGAGATTATGTGTTCGGCACGGACTAGAAGGGTCGAGATGGCCTGTTTCCGTGCTGTAATTGTTATATGGTTATATGGTTATATGGAATGGCTGGTGGAGTTTAATGCAGATAAGTCGAAGGTGTTGCATTTTGGGAAGTCTAACATGGGCAGGTCCGACAGTGAATGGTAGAGCCCTGGGGAGTGTTGTAGAGCAGAGGGATCTTGGAGTACACCGACATAGTCCCTTGAAAGTGGCATCACAGGTAGATTGGGTGATAAAGACCGTTTCTGGTACTCTGGCCTTCATTAGTCGGTACTCAATATGGAAGTTGGGATAATATGTTACAGTTCTTTCTTTTGTGTCTTTTGTTTTAAATCTCAAAGAGGATATGGGCCCTAGGGTTAATTTCATCTTTAATGCTTATCTCTATCATATCACAGGGCAGCACAGTGGTACAGTTACTGCCTTACAGATCAGAGACCCAGGTTCGATCCTGACCACGGATGCTGACTAAATGGAGTTTGCACGTTCTCCCTGTGAGCACATGGGTTTTTGCCAGGTGCTCCTGCCTCCTCTCACATTCCAAAGATGTGCAGGTTTGTAGATGAATTGGCTTCTGTAATTTGTCCCTGGTGTATAGGAGAGAACCAGTGTGAACAGGTGATCCTGGTCAACGCGGACTGGCTGGGCTAAAGGGCCTGTTCCAATCTGTATCTCTAAACTAAAGTGAACAAAGCAATGGCAGTGGCACCTGTAACCATCTGACTCAGAGACAGGCCTACACGCTGTACGTGCTCATTCACTAGGGATTAGAACACTTCACAAGAGTTGTACATGAAGATTAAATGTGCAGATGGTCCTGTAGTGTTGTGATCCAGCGAGAGGACTCTAGGTAATAAACCTTCACGTTGTAATTCTTTGCAATTCAGAGAGGTATTTGTACTGGACATACGACTGCAACATCCAAATCAGACATGTTGTACTCTCTTCACTTCTGGCTCCTATTAAAAAACGCTGACAAGTGTCTGAGCTGGACAATGAATTTGTTTTTTTTTGCTAGGGGATGCTGAAGGTAAATAGCTGTACACTGGTGTAATAACGGGCTTGGGCAACTTGCTGAGTCAGGGTTAGAGGAAGCGTCACTCTGAATCACTCTGTGTCTAACCCGTGCTTTGGGAGTGTGTGAAATGTCTGTGTAGAAGGAGATTCACACTGTATCTAACCCATGAGGCCCATGCAATCTCCCGTCATCCATCATTTCAACTCCCCTTCCCATTCCCACACTGACCTCTCTATTCTGGGCCTCCACCATTGCCCGAGTGAGGCCACATGTAAATTGGAGGAACAGCTTCTCATATTTCGCTGAGGTAGTTTGTATACTAATCTCTTATGTGGGACCTTGTCGAAAGCCTTCTGGAAGTCCAGATACACCACATTCACTGGTTCTCCCCTATCCACGCTACTAGTTACATCCTCGAAAAATTCTATAAGATTCGTCAGACATGATTTACCTTTCGTAAATCCATGCTGACTTTGTCCAATGATTTCACCACTTTCCAAATGTGCTGCTATCCCATCTTTAATAACTGACTCTAGCAGTTTCCCCACTACCGATGTTAGACTAACTGGTCTGTAATTCCCTGTTTTCTCTCTCCCTCCCTTATTAAAAAGTGGGGTTACGTTTGCTACCCGCCAATCCTCAGGAACTACTCCAGAATCTAAAGAGCTTTGAAAGATTATTACTAATGCAATTTTGTGGTAGAATGTTCAATTCTATATTATGTCAAACATAACTGTAGCCGATTATTTTATTTATTAATTTACACGTGACAAGTTGTGTGTAATAGATTAGTTGTGTGTAATGTAAAGATTAGATTTGGTTTTGTGTAGGTTCGAGATACAGCGTGGAAACAGGCTCTTCGGCCCATTGAGTCTGCACCGACCATCGATCCCCGCACACTAACACTATCCTACACATCCACTAGGGACAGTTTACAATTTACATTTATAGCAAGCAAATTAACCTGCAAACCTGTACGTCTTTGGAGTGTGGAGAGAAACTGAAGATCTCAACGAAAACCAACGCTGGTCACGGGGAGAATGTACAAACTCAGTACAGTCGACACCCTTAGTCGGGATTGAACCCGAGTCTCGGGCGCTGTAAGGCAGTAGCTCTACCGCTGCGCCACCGTGCCTCACCTGATTGTGGATTGTGTGCGTGCAAAATGATTTCTGACGCATGATCGCTTGAACTAAAGTGGGTGAATAGAGGTCTTTGACACCAGCAAGGCCTTGGATAAAGTTCCACATTGTAGATTGCTCAGGAAGGTTAGATCGCATTGTATCCGGGAGAGCTTGCAAACTGGGTAGAGGATAGTCTTGGTGGGGAGAACAGTGGGTGGTCACACAGGGGCAGCAATCGGTCTGGAGACCTGTGACGAGCCGTGTGCCTCAGGAATTGATGCTGGGGCCATTGCTGTTTGCGGTTTATATCAATGATTTGGATGAGAATGTACAAGGCATGATTACTGAGTGTGCAGATGATGCTAAAGGAGGTGGTATCATCGAGAGTGTAGATGGTTATCAGGAAATTACAGCACTATCCTGAGCAGCTGGGCAAATGGGCTGAGGAATGTCATGTAGGTTGGGTGGTAAAGAAAGCTTTTGGTGTTCAGGCCTTTATAAATCAGAGCATTGAGTATAGAAGTTGGGATGTAATGTTAAAATTGTACAAGGCATTGGTGAGGTCAATTCTGGAGTATGGTGTACAATTTATTGTGTGCAGATGGTCCAGTAGTGTTGTGATCCAGCGAGAAGACTCTAGGTAAAAAACCTTCACGTAATTCTTTGCAATTTAGAGAGGTATTTGTACTGGACATACGACTGCAACATCCAAATCAGACATGTTGTACTCTCTTCACTTCTGGCTCCTATTAAAAAACGCTGACAAGTGTCTGAGCTGGACAATTAATTTGTTTTTTTTTGCTAGGGGATGCTGAAGGTAAATAGCTGTACACTGGTGTAATAACGTGCTTGGGCAACTTGCTGAGTCAGGGTTAGAGGAAGCGTCACTCTGAATCACTCTGTGTCTAACCCGTGCTTTGGGAGTGTGTGAAATGTCAGTGTAGAAGGAGATTCACACTGTATCTAACCCATGAGGCCCATGCAATCTCCCGTCATCCATCATTTCAACTCCCCTTCCCTTTCCCACACTGACCTCTCTGTTCTGGGCCTCCACCATTGCCAGAGTGAGGCCACATGTAAATTGGAGGAACAGCTTCTCATATTTCGCTGAGGTAGTTTGTATACTAATCTCTTATGTGGGACCTTGTCGAAAGCCTTCTGGAAGTCCAGATATACCACATCCACTGGTTCTCCCCTATCCACGCTACTAGTTACATCCTCGAAAAATTCTATAAGATTCGTCAGACATGATTTACCTTTCATAAATCCATGCTGACTTTGTCCAATGATTTCACCACTTTCCAAATGTGCTGCTATCCCATCTTTAATAACTGACTCTAGCAGTTTCCCCACTACCGATGTTAGACTAACTGGTCTGTAATTCCCCATTTTCTCTCTCCCTCCCTTCTTAAAAATTGGGGTTACGTTTGCTACCCGCCAATCCTCAGGAACTACTCCAGAATCTAAAGAGCTTAGAAAGATTATTACTAATGCAATGTTGTGGTAGAATGTTCAATTCTATATTATGTCAAACATAACTGTAGCCGATTATTTTATTTATTAATTTACACGTGACAAGTTGTGTGTAATAGATTAGTTGTGTGTAATGTAAAGATTAGATTCGGTTTTGTGTAGGTTCGAGATACAGCGTGGAAACAGGCTCTTCAGCCCATTGAGTCTGCACCGACCATCGATCCCCGCACACTAACACTATCCTACACATCCACTAGGGACAGTTTACAATTTACATTTATAGCAAGCAAATTAACCTGCAAACCTTTACGTCTTTGGATTGTGGAGAGAAACTGAAGATCTCAACGAAAACCAACGCTGATCACGGGGAGAATGTATAAACTCAGTACAGTCGACACCCTTAGTCGGGATTGAACCCGAGTCTCGGGCGCTGTAAGGCAGTAGCTCTACCGCTGCACCACCGTGCCACACCTGATTGGGGATTGTGTGCGTGTAAAATGATTTCTGACGCATGATCGCTTGAACTAAAGTGGGTGAATAGAGGTCTTTGACACCAGCAAGGCCTTGGATAAAGTTCCACATTGTAGGTTGCTCAGGAAGGTTAGATCGCATTGTATCCGGGAGAGCTAGCAAACTGGGTAGAGGATAGTCTTGGTGGGGAGAACAGTGGGTGGTCACCCAGGGGCAGTTATCGGACTGGAGGCCTGTGACGAGCCGTGTGCCTCAGGAATTGATGCTGGGGCCATTGCTGTTTGCGGTTTATATCAATGATTTGGATGAGAATGTACAAGGCATGATTACTGAGTGTGCAGATGATGCTAAAGGAGGTGGTATCATCGAGAGTGCAGATGGTTATCCGGAAATTACAGCACTATCCTGAGCTGCTGGGCAAATGGGCTGAGGAATCTCATGTAGATAGGGTGGTAAAGAAAGCTTTTGGTGTTCAGGCCTTTATAAATCAGAGCATTGAGTATAGAAGTTGGGATGTAATATTAAAATTGTACAAGGCATTGGTGAGGCCAATTCTGGAGTATGGTGTACAATTTTGGTCGCCTAATTATAGGAAGGATGTCAACAAAATAGAGAGAGTACAGAGGAGATTTACTAGAATGTTGCCTGGGTTTCAGCAACTAAGTTACAGAGAAAGGTTGAACAAGTTAGGGCTTTATTCTTGGAGCCCAGAAGGTTAAGGGGGGACTTGATAGAGGTCTTTAAAATGATGAGAGGGATAGTCAGAGTTAACGTGGAAAAGCTTTTCCCACTGAGAGTAGGGAAGATTCAAACAAGGGAACATGACTTGAGAATTAAGGGACTAAAGTTTAGGGGTAACATGAGGGGGAACTTCTTTACTCAGAGAGTGGTGGCTGTGTGGAATGAGCTTCCAGTGAAGGTGGTGGAGGCAGGTTCGTTTTTATCATTTAAAAATAAATTGGATAGTTATATGGATGGGAAGGGAATGGAAGGTTATGGTCTGAGCGCAGGTATATGGGACTAAGGGGAGATTATGTGTTCAGCACGGACTAGAAGGGTCGAGATGGCCTGTTTCCGTGCTGTAATTGTTATATGGTTATATGGTTATATGGAATGGCTGGTGGAGTTTAATGCAGATAAGTCGAAGGTGTTGCATTTTAGGAAGTCTAACATGGGCAGGTCCAAACAGTGAATGGTAGAGCCCTGGGGAGTGTTGTAGAGCAGAGGGATCTTGGAGTACACCGACATAGTCCCTTGAAAGTGGCATCACAGGTAGATAGGGTGATAAAGACCGTTTCTGGTACTCTCGCCTTCATTAGTCGGTACTGAATATGGAAGTTGGGATAATATGTTACAGTTCTTTCTTTTGTGTCTTTTGTTTTAAATCTCAAAGAGGATATGGGCACTGGGGTTAATTTCATCTTTAATGCTCATCTTTATCCTATCACATGGGCAGCACAGTGCTACAGTTACTGCCTTACAGATCAGAGACCCAGGTTCGATCCTGACCACGGATGCTGACTAAACGGAGTTTGCACGTTCTCCCTGTGAGCGCATGGGTTTTCTCCAGGTGCTCCTGCCTCCTCTCACATTCCAAAGATGTGCAGGTTTGTAGATGAATTGGCTTCTGCAATTTGGGTTAGAGGAAGCGTCACTCTGAATCACTCTGTGTCTAACCCGTGCTTTGGGAGTGTGTGAAATGTCAGTGTAGAAGGAGATTCACACTGTATCTAACACATGAGGCCCATGCAATCTCCCGTCATCCACCATTTCAACTCCCCTTCCCATTCCCACACTGACCTCTCTGTTCTGGGCCTCCACCATTGCCAGAGTGAGGCCACATGTAAATTGGAGGAACAGCTTCTCATATTTTGCTGAGGTAGTTTACGAACCAATGGTATGAACGTTGAATTCTCGAATTTTAAGTAACGTACCTCCAACCCCTCCTCTCCCCCCTCCGCCCTTGCCTCCTCTCCGCCCACTAATCATTTAACTCAGCTCTCCACATTGTTTCCCTCTTGAGATCACACCATCCCCAGACAACACTGGGCCCACCTGGGCACCACCCTGCTTGAGCTCATTGTGGCCGGCCCTTATTAGTCCTGGTCTTTTCTCACCTCCATCTCTCCCCCCACCCCACCCCCCACCGCCCCCAACCCCAATTTTCGTCTGAAGAAACGTCCTGACTCGAAACGTCACATTTTCCTCCAGAGATGCTGCCTGACCCTCTGAGTAACTCCAGCATTTTGTGTCTATCTTGGACATAAAGCAGCATCTGCAGTTCTTTGTTTCTGTTACTCAGCATCTAACCCGTGTGATGGGACAGTGTAGAATGAGCTTCACTCTGTGTCTAACCCCTGCTCTAGTAATGTGTAATGGACCAGTGCAGAGGGAGCTTCATTTAGCAACAACCCCTCTCTGGTTCAATGTTGACAATTACCTTGGAGAATGCAGGGGTGAGGGTTGGTTGGGGGGGGGGGGGGGGGGTGAAGTTCAAATTATAAAATATGTTGAATACCTCAGCCATCTTGAATGTGAACAAATGTGTGACACAGGGTCACAGCGGTAAACCTGCTGACTTATAGCACCAGACACCTGGGTTCAGTCCTGACCATGTGTGCTGTCTGTATGGAGTTTGTACGATCTTCCTATGTACCCCGTGGATTTTCTCCTGCACCAGCACTCCCAAGTCCCTTTGCACTGACTTCTGAATTCCTTCCCCATTTAAAAAATAGTCTATGCCTTTATTCCTACTCCCAAAATGCACGACTCCACACTTTACTATGCTGTATTCCATCTGCCACATCTCAGCCCACTCTCCCAACCTGTCTAAGTCCTTCTGCAGTCCCTGCATTTTCTACGCTACCTGCCCCTCCACCTATCATCCCCATCATCTGTAAACTTAGCCACAAAGCCTTCAATCCCCTCATCCAAATAATTGATACACAACGTGAAAAGCAGCGACCCCAGCACTGACCTGTGTGGAACACCGCTAGTCACTGGCAGCCAACCAGACAAAAAATAACTTTATTGCCATTCTTTTGAAGGATTTGGGCCAAATGCAGGCAAAGGGGACTAGCTTAAATGGGGCATCTTGGTCACCATGCAGGTGGGCCCAAGAGCTGTATGTCTCTATGATACTAAACTAAGAAACTTGAGGAAACACAGATTTGTTTTAACAAATGATGTCTGTGGGATATTGTCCTTCCCATTGTCAATACTTCCCTTTTTGCCACAAACTTTGTGGGACAGCAATTGTAGAATCTCCCAGTACTTTGTTTGAATATGAGATCAAGAGTCAAGAGTGTTTTATTGTGATGTGTCCCAGATGAAACAATGACATTCTTACTTGCTGCAGCACAAAAGAATATGTAATCATAATAAATAATGTAAAAAAAGCTTATACTCAAATTCTGGAAAAAAACGTTCCCATACCAACAATAAATATATGGATTTCAAATATGTACACCTGGAAGATATGAGACTCCTCCTTGCAGGCAAAGCAGATCACTTCCAAAGACGTGGTCTACATTTATTGACTTACTACAAGTATAAATGTGCAACAGTAATTTAAAAAATAAATGGTGCCAGGATCTGGTAACGTGGGATGAAAAATATGAAGTTGGTGGATCCCTTTTTGCGTGGTTTTTTATAATAGAACAATTGTTTCTCTTTCTTTCTTTCTTTTCTAGGGTCTATTTCTTAACTTTCTTCTCTCTCTTTCTAATGGGCTTTTATTTTCAACACTCTCCTGCACTATCACGACTCTTTCTCACTTTCCTTACTTCCTTTATTTCTATTTTTCTTAAAGCTCAAAAAATGAAGGGGTATAACAAATGTAATAAGATTTATGTGGTGTGTACTTCTAATTAAAAAAAAATATTTTAATAAATAAATAAATAAATAAAATAAATAATGTGACAAAAACTCAGGAAAACCCCAACAATAACAGAATAATAATAATAATAATAATAATAATAATAATAATAATAATAATAATAATAATAATAACAATAATAATAATAATAATAATAATAATAATAGTCTATTGTAGTTCATAGCTTATGAGGTTTTAGTGTTTAATAGCCTGATGTTTGGAGGGAAGAAGCTGTTCCTGAACTTGGACGTTACAGTTCTCATGTCCTGTACCTTTTTCCCAATGGCAGTGGTGAGATGAGTGTGTGTGGCCAACATCTCTGATGATGTTGGCTGCCTTTTTGAGGCAGCGACTCTGATAAATCCCTTCGACGGTGGGGAGGTCAGAGTCGGTGATGAACTAGGCAGTGTTCACAACTTTTTGCTGTCTTTTCCGCTCCTCGACGCTCAAGTTGCCGAACCAGGCCATGATGCAACCAGTCAGCATGCTCTCTACCGTGCACCTGTAGAAGTTCAAGAGAATCCTCATTAATGTACCGAATCTCCGTAATCTTCTCAGGAAGTAGAGGCACTAATGTGTTTTCTTTATAATTGCATTAGTGCACTGGGTCCAGGAAGGATCGTCGGAAATATGCACCCCCAGGAATATGAAGTTTTTGACTCTCCCCACCATCGTCCCATTGATGTAAACAGGATTGTGGGCCCTCAACCCTCCTCTTCCAGTCCACAATCAGTTCCTTGGTTTTGTTGATATTGAGATCCAGTTTGTTGTGCTGGCACCATTTGGTCAGTTGGTCGATCTCACTTCTATAAGTGATGTACAAGAAAGAATGTACAAAAAAGAAGGGTTTTGAATCAAAACCCGCTGAGTTACTCCAGCACTTTATGTCTTTATGTGTTAGCCAGCATCTGCAGTTCTTTGTTTGTACATAATACTTTCCCTGTGAGGTTAATTCTGTTTGTCTCATTCAGTGATAATGTCAGAATGCTGGGATGAATTGTAATTATCACAATATCCAATTTTATTTTCCATATTTGAGACCAAGAGAGGATGATTGGTTGGGCCTCTTATAATTTTAGAAATAAAAGTGAGAGCAACATAGAGAGAAGCTTCAAAAGACGCATAGGAAGGAACTGCAGATGCTGGTTTACACCAAAGGTAGACACAAAATGCTGGAGTAACTCAGCAGGACTGGCAGCATCTCCAGAGAGAAGAAATAGCTGACATTTCGGGTCCAGTAGAAGAAGGGTCTCGACCCGAAACATCACCCATTCCTTCTACCCAGAGATGCTGCCCATCCCGCTGGGTTACTCCAGTATTGTGTGTGGATATTCACAACATGTCTATCTGTGTAGATAGGGATAAAACTCAGAACAGGTTGCCTGATGATAGACATAGGAACACATAGGAAATGCATAAATTGAATGAACAGGTTCCTCATGGTTTAGGATTTGTTAATCCCAATGAAGGTTTAATGGAGCCGTGCTAATAATTCAGCAGTTATTGATTTTCTACAATTACCAATCATATTTATTGAGGAGGCATGAGCCTGGCTTCTGACTGCTCAATAGCCTCTTCCCCAAAGATCATAACCCATTCTCCAGAAACCCCACAATTCCTTCCTGCTAAAGCATTCTTCTTTGGGTGTTGCTGAGTGTCGTGATGCTCAAAATATGACATTTCTTCTCAATTAATCTCCAGGCTTTGGTATATTAGATACTTCAACGTGTAATAATGTAAAAGGTGTTCTGAAAAACAGATGCGTTGGCTCCACTTATTCGTCACGTATCCTTGCCCTTGGTATCATGGAAAAAGAGAAAAGATTTCACAGAGAAAGCTATTTCATCCTGAAAGAAGATGTGAATAGAATAGAATAGAATAGAATAGAATAGAATAGAATGCCTTTTCTTGTCATTCAAACAGACAAGGTTTGAACAAAATTTCATTCCTGCAGTCATGACCAAGACACACACTTAACACAGTTTACACAAACATACATCACAGTGAATCTCCAACACCTCCTCACGGTGATGGAAGGCAAAATTCTTATCTCTTCCCATGTTCTTCTCCCAATATGTTGTGTATGAGAATATGATTTGCATATTTGAATGACTTGCGCGATTGTACGCATGTACGACGGACTCAAGATGGCGATAACAATACAACCAGCATGTTAACTACTTGTGTGTTCCGAGTTTTATTTTGAGTCCGATTCCAGCACAAATACATAACAATTTGGCGACGAGGATGGGATCTCATTAACAGGAACAATATATTGCGGTCGATTTGCGGTTTTTCTCACGATCAGACATGAAGTTAAAGATGAGTTATGTATTTGAAAAAATTTGCTGCAAAATTAGGACTGGAACACACGATCGCCATTGAACAAGCAGTACTGTAGTGGTGCAGCGCAGCTCATTGAATTAGCCTAGACAGCAGAACATCAACAGTGTTCGCTTGCCTTTAACATGCTAAGCCAACTGAACTATGTAACCCCACATGACCCTGCCAGTGAATTAACAGAGAATTATGGAGCGAAGGAAATCGGTAACGTTTTGGGCCAAAACCCTTCTTCAAATCAGCATTTTTGCCTACCTTAGATTTTCCAGCATCTGCAGTTCCTTCTTAAACAATTAGCAGATAATTATTGAGTTTACAGTGCCGTGCAGCCCAAGGCCAAGTCCAGCAACCGCCACCAACGACAAGAAGCCAAGTTTCCAAGAGCAGACCAGCGCCGGTAATAACGTTAGAATGACACATCGTTAAGCGGTGCAGCCCTGATGCGGTCAACTAGCCTAGCCGTAGATCTACCGTGTCGCCCAGCCGTAATGTCACCTAGCCTGTATGTGAGATGGTGTCAGCGGTAACATCAGCCAGCAAAGCCAGCCTGTGAAGCCAGCCCGAGTAGTCACCGATGCACTGGAGTGCTGAGAGTTTGGTCTACAGTCAAGTTGACTGGTAAATTAATCGCAGCAAGAGCTGGACTTTACGAATTCAGGGGTATGGATCAATGATGAATATAAAAATTAGAGGATATATGTGTGCATGCATGTATATGGCGTGAGCGATATGGTAAATGTGGCATTTTCTAACCATGTTTGAAGTAGCTGTGTTACCCAATTGAATGCAGTTGGAGATGAAACAAAGCCCTCTATTAGATCGACTCCAAGATTCAGAGTAAGCAGCCTAGACCTAACATCGATTAGTATACGAGAGAAAAGTTGGGATTATTTGGGCTAATTAGTGTCTAGCCTCGATTGGTGATCAATAATTCCTCTGCGATTTTGTTAAGGTTCGAGGACATTGTGTAGGAGGCCGGCACATTGTGTAACTGAGTAGTAACAGTGAAACCATGGCTAATCCAATCATCCGGGAGGCGCTACAGGTCTCTCCGTTGCCGAACCAGCAGGTCCAGGAACAGCTTCTTCCCGGCGGCTGTCACTCTACTCAACAACGTACCTCGGTGACTGCCAATCACCACCCCCCCCCCCTGGACACTTATTATTATTTATTCAAATCGTTTGCTATGTTGCTCTTCCAGGGAGATGCTAAATGCATTTCGTTGTCTCTGTACTGTACACTGACAATGACAATTAAAATTGAATCTGAATCTGAATCTGGGAATGTGCCCCAGTTAGAATCTGGGTATACTTTTGAGGAATGGACTGAAGTTTTAGAGACTTGGTTCACTTCAAATGATATCACTTCAGAAGAGAAGAAAAGAGCATTGTTCCTTCCAGGTTTGGGAAGCAAGGATTATCACACCCTCCATGCGTTGCTGCAGCCCAGCTAAGCCCACTAGTAAAATGTACGAGGAATGTAAGGAGGCGTTAATTGCTAATTTCTCGCCAAAATCAACAGAAATAGTGCAAATATATCGATTCTATACATGCACACAAATGAAACAATCCCTCAGTTCCTAGCAAAGCTTCAGCAGTTAAGTGATGGGTGTAATTTTGATGAACTGGAGAATATGCAAAGAGATAGATTTCACATGCTCGATCATAGCTGTTACGAAACCGGATGGGAGCATGAGAGTCTGTGGCAATTACAAGCTCACAGCAAACAAGTTGCTGAAAGTGGAACAGTATCCACTTCCAACATTGGAGGATCTCCTGCAGGAACTAGAATGAGGAGCATAGTCTTCTAAACTAGACCTCTCCCATGCCTATCATCAGATAGAGTTAGACCCTGAAGCTCGGAAGTTCACCACAATCAATACGCACAAAGGTCTCTTCAAGTATACCAGATTACTCTTTGGGATATCCAGCGCACCAGCCATGTTCCAGAGTGCAATAGAGAGCCTGCTAATGGATATTCCCATGTGCAAGCCGTATCTTGATGATATCATCATCAGCGGAAGGACTGACGAAGAGCACCTCAGGAACGTGGAAGTGGTCCTGTCAAGACTTGAGACCAGTGGGTTACGTCTGAAGAAAGAGAAGTGTGCACTGATGAAAGAGTCAGTCGACTATCTCAGACATCGACTGAACAAGAATGGTCTTCGTCCTCTTCAAGACAAAGTTGATGCGGTGCGGGAAGCAAAGCAGCCTGTGAACCAAAGCCAACTCCAGGCATACCTCGGCTAACTTGGGTATTACAGAAAGTTTATACCCAACCTGTCACAGGAGATTGCACCGTTGACTCTAATGCTGAAGGATGAGTACAGATCAGCAGATTCAAAGAGTGGGAGGAGAAGCAGCAAGCCTGATCCGGTTCACATGGGGAAAGGAACAAGAGCAGGAATTCCAGAGATACAAGTGTCTTCTTCAGAGTAATAGTGTGCTGATGCATTACGATCCAGCCAAAACAATCTTGCTCCAAACTGATGCAAGCCCCTATGGCTTAGGTGTTGTGATAAGCCATGTGGATTCAGATGGACAAGAACGTCCGATAGCTTTTGCTTCACTCAATCTCAAGCCCAGCGAAGTGAACTACATACAATATGAGAAGGAGGGTTTATCCCATCACTTCGGACTGAAGAAGTTCCACAAGCAGTTACATGGAAGGTCTTTCACCATTGTGACTGAACACAAGCCTCTGATGGGACTCTTTGGAGACCACAAGCCTGCCAGCCCAATGGCCTCTGCTCGCGTAGCAAGATGGCATATAACCCCTGTCTGCCTACAGTTACAAGATAGTCCATCGAGAAGGCAAGAAGGCAAGAAAACACCAGAATGCAGATGCGTTGTCGCGCTTGCCGATCCACGAAGAGGAGTCTTCATGGATTCACCTTGAGCTCACGGAGCTCGAATAAGCACCAGAGGCACACATCAACTTGCTCACTGATCTGGACACATGCCCTGTTGATGCACAGGAAGTGAAGAGAGCCACCAAGAAGGACAGAGTTCTTTCCAAAGTGAAGAACCACATCGTGGAAGGATGGCCAAGAGCAAGGAATCTTCCAGAAGAAGTAAAGCCCTTTGCCAGCAAGAAAGAAGAGCTGTCAGTGGAGGATGACATAATTCTGTGGGGACCACGAGTGGTCATTCCAGATAATCTGGAGATGAGGACTAGAATCCTTGAAGAACAGCATAGCACGCACCCTGGCATCGTGAAAATGAAGGCATTGGCAAGATCATATGTCTGGTGGCCAGGAATCAACAAAGAGTTGGAACAACAAGTGAGAAGTTGTCCAAGCGTCAGCAGAGTCAACATAGTCCTGGTGTAGCCCAGATCCATCCATGGGAGTTTCCTGTGAGACCGTGGAGCAGGATTCACTGTGGCTGTGCCAGCCTCGACGAGGAGAATTTGCTGATTGTGGTCAATGCTCACAGCAAATGGATTGAAGCCATTCGGGTGAGACACACAACAGCAGCAGCAGCAGCATTTCAGTGTTTACCCTGAGACGGTTGTTTGCATCTCATGGGTTACCGGAAACGGTGGTCACAGACAATGGTACGCAGTTTTGTCTGAGGAATTTTGCCATATTCCTCAGCAGCAACAACATCTGCCACATTCAAACATCACCCAAACACCACCGTCCAGCAACGGACTAGCTGAAAGAGGTGGACAGACAGTGAAAAGCAGGTTGTGAAGAAAGGAAAAGGATCAGACCTGGAACTAACACTCCAGAAGTTCTTGCTGACATACTGAGTCACACCTCAAGGAACGACTGGAAAGTCACCCAGTGAACTGATGTTCAGACGAAAGATCCGCACTAAACTTTGACAGTCTGCAACCCAATATAAGCCAATCTGTCCAAAGTAAGCAAGCTTCAATGAAACAGGCAGCAGATCGAGGAAGCAAGGAATGAGTCTTTGAGGTGAATGATCATGTCATGGTCAAGAACTTTACATCAGGTCCTACTTGGCTTTGGGAATGATAGCAGAAGTCATCCGTGAAGTCCTGTACAATGTAAAGTTGAGGGAGGGAAGAGTTGTGCGTCGTCATGTAGATCAAATGAGAGCATACTTGCCAAAAGGTGACGAGCACAACAACCTCCAGCAAAGAGAAGTGGTTCAACCAAGCGAGGAGTCACTGATAGTTTTGCCTCCTCCAACCGCAGGTGTAGATTCTGAAAGAACTTCAGAGATGACGAACCTTTAGTCCACAGTGATAACACAACATCACAACCAGAGCATGATATATCAGATCACATGCCAAATCCAACACAGACAGATATACGCATAACCATATAACCATATAACCACAATTACAGAACGGAAACAGGCCATCTCGAACCTTCTAGTCCGTGCCGAACACATAATCTCCCCTAGTCCCATATACCTGCACTCAGACCATAACCCTCCATTCCCTTCCCATCCATATAACTATCCAATTTATTTTTAAATGATAAAAACGAACCTGCCTCCACTACCTTCACTGGAAGCTCATTCCACACAGCTACCACTCTCTGAGTAAAGAGGTTCCCCCTCATGTTACCCCTAAACTTCAGTCCCTTAATTCTCATGTCATCTCCCCTTGTTTGAATCTTCCCTACTCTCAGTGGGAAAAGCTTTTCCACGTCAACTCTGTCTATCCCTCTCATCATTTTAAAAACCTCTATCAAGTCCCCCCTTAACCTTCTGCGCTCCAAAGAATAAAAGCCCTAACTTGTTAAACCTGCATGTCTAATAGAACTAAAAGAACACCTAAAAGACCTGATGATTTTATTCTTTATAAGTGAAAACACATATAGTTGGCACAAAGCAATGTGTCATTTACTGTATTTTGGTTGCCACACCACCTTTTAAGGAGAATTTAATAATCATGTGCCAAGTTGAGATAAACGGTTTACTTTATGCATGATTATTACTGCCAGATAAAGGATACTGAGTATGATGATTTTAAACATCAGGTTTTATTTGCATAATCGAAGAAATGTACACAGTAAATAGAGTTCTGTATGCATTTAGTGAGTTGATGAAACGTGTCAATTGAACATGCGTAAACATCATAATGGGATGTTATAAACACTTCAGAGGAAATGTTAGAAGTGTTAGTTAGAATGGACTTTGTGTAAAATACCATATACAATGAAGATCAAATGGTCTTACCTTCCTCCAAGTTAAAGGGGGAGGAGTGTTGTGTATGAGAATATGATTTGCATATTTGAATGACGCGTGATTGCATGCATGTGCAAGGGACTCAAGATGGGGATAATAATACAACCAGCATGTTAACTACTTGTGTGCTCCGAGTTATATTTTAAGTCCGATTCCAGCACAAATACATTACAGAATAACAATCCTTACACCTCATTCAAACCTGTGAATATTTTGACGATTAAATCTAATGAAAACAAATTCCAATAGTTTAATATGTTGAGGAGAACAGTGATGCATTGAGGCAGGGAAATATCATCAATGTAACTTTCCTCACCCATTGTCCAGCAATCTGCTCTCTTACACCCACTAAAATCTATTTTACTTCGGAGTCACGTGAGTGATTCCGTGAAGAAGTTCTGCAAGTGCGCATGCGCATCATTACATCAACCGCATTGGCGCACGGAGGCTGTGACTCCTCCAGTGGTAAGTATTTTAAACTCCAGGTAAGTGGGAAAACTTAGCTGGAGTTCGGGTCCATTTGCTGTGGTGCTGTGCTTTGTCTTTAGGAAGCACCATGGACAAGACGGGCAAGGGGAAGAGGCGAGCCGGCAGATCAATGGACAGCTGCGGGAGTGCGGTCTGTGAATGGCTGCCTTGTACCCCTGCACAGTCGCCGGCTGGTAGCGGGGTGACTGCGGACTTGTTGCTACAAAGCGCAGAGCCAGCGCCAGTCGGGCGTAAGGCAATGCACAAGTCTGTCAGGCCCACGGAATCTAGGGAGTCGGGTCAGGAGGATTCCCCTCCGGGGCTGGATATCCCAAATGGAGCATCTGTTACACAGTTTGCTCCAGGAGGGCACACTCCAGGAGGAGGAGTGGTGTCAGCGCCAGGCTGCAGAGGCCGGGCCAGCAGCACCTAGTAAAGGGCTGCTTGATAGCACCCTCATTGATGAGGCGCGTGCAGTGGGTCAGCAGAGTTCTGACCCCGACTCTGACGGTGAGGTCGATCCAAGCGAAGAATGGCAGCTGCCAGATGTCCACCTCTGGCAGTACAATTCGCTGTCCCGTTAGAGTCAGAAGAGCCACTGGGAGAAAGAGTTGGCCTCCATGATCAATTATTTGGTATCCCATCAGCTCCAGAAGCTTACGATGGACGAAACCGCCAAGAAGCATGAGACCCCAAGGAACTGCATACTGCTAAAGGTACCAGCAGTGAACCAGGTCATATGGGGTCAGATGGGCGTGGGCATGGGTGCCCAGGAAGTAAAGTTGCAGAGAATCCTGAAGCTGCCAGAACAAAGGATGGAGGGCAAGTGACGGACATGCATCAAGAGGCACTAGGGTTGCTGTGTAGCGCCCATTTCAAGATCAATTGTCTCAGGAAGTGTGCCATCGGCCCACCATCAACCCTAAGTTTGCAGCGCTTTGCAAGCCCAGCAATGTGCAGCCACCCAACTTACTCTTAGGAGAAGACCCTCGCGAAAACGTGTGAAGGAGTTGGATGATGAAGCAAAACACGGCGGGGTTAATCAAACGCCGATGGTCAGCAAAGTCTGTGAAGAGAAGGTATCCCTACAGACGAAATACAGATTTCGGGTCTACACCAGGAACAAGCCGGGTCATCGACACAGAATGCACAGTTGATGCTCTGCAGCGGGAACACGGACAAACGTGGTGCTTCCCACCAGGAACCAGGGACAACAGGTCACATCGGTTACCAAGTATGTAGGTGGGCCTGGTTCTCATGGGAACATATTAAATACAACACAGCCGAAGGTTGGGAGCAGATTACATCTGTTCTATGAGAATGGAAAGCAAATTACCTCAGACCCGTTTATACTGAGTATTATTCAAGGGTTTCGAATTGAGTTCAATCCAAATGGTGATTTGCCCCCCTCCAGCATGCTCCTAGTAGAACACTCCATTTTTTTCACAAACAGAAGTAATGGAGGTTCAGGCTGAACTTGAAAAGTTGTGTAATAAAGGAGTAATTGAGAGGTCGGTTTATCAAGTCCATCAATTTGTGTCAAATATTTTTCTGCAACCAAAAAAAGGACGGAGGATGTAGAATTATTTGGATGACAATTCTTAATCCTTTTGTACAGTATAGACACTTCAAAAAATGGAAACATTTGTTACTGCCGAACAACTGATTTCCAGAGGATGTTATATGGCAATTATAGATCTGAAAGATGTGTATTACTCAGTGTCTGTTCGTTTGGAGGATAGGAAGTAGTTGAAATTTACGTGGATGAATCAGTTATGGCAATTCAAGGCACTGCCTAATGACTTAACTTCAGCTGCTAGAATATTCACTAAATTGTTAAAACCAGTACTGGGGCTACTTAGAGCCCAGGGTCATGTGGTTATGGCTTATCTGGACGATATCCTAATTATAGGACGAACAAGTGAATTAGCTGAGGCATCTGTGGCAGTTGTTAAATTCACTTTTGAAAGATTGGGATTTCTCATTCATCCAGAGAAATCCAAATTAACACCACTTACAACAATTGAGGATTGAGCCCCTTACGATCTAGGAGCGATCATTTTCCCCCCATAAAGCTGAATAATATGTTATATAAGAAGAATCCAATTATACAAAATACAATACGAATCTGGAAACAAATAAAATTAACTTTAAAATTAAGAAATTTATCAGTGTTAACACCAATAGTGAATAACCCAGTATTTAAACACATCTGGTATGGATAAACATATAGACAATGGGAAAAAGCGGGAATTAAAAAGGTAGGTGATTTGTATGAATTGGGAAATTTATTATCATTTCAACAACTAAAATCAAAATTTAAATTGAATAACAATCAATATTTTAAATACCTACAGGTATGTGACTTTATGAAGAAATATATACCAAGATTCCAAAGTATAATTTTAGACCCATTGGAAGAAGTAATGAATATCAATGCGGAGTCAACAAAATTAATATCATACTTGTATAACAGTATATTAAATATAGAATTACCATCAACAGAGGCAATTAGAGAAGACGGGGGAAAATAATTAATGATAAAAATCTCAAAGGAAACATAGAAAAAATATTTTATACATATACATAAATTTTCGATCAATGCTTGACATAACTTAATTCAATTTAAAATATTACATATATTATATTAACCCAAAACTAGGTTGAATAAATTTTATCCAAATATTTCTCCCATTTGTGATAAATGTCTTTCTCAAAATGCCAATATTACGCACTCATTTGTCTCTTGTTCAGCACTTTATAAATTTTGGTGCGATATATTTGATATATTCTCAAAGTTATTTAAGACAAAAATGGAACCTAATACAGAAATGATTATATTTGGAGTAAGTGGAGATGGGAACAAATTAAATACACACCAAAACTCATTTTTCAACTATGGGTTAATAACAGCAAAAAAACTTATACTTAAATTTTGGAAAAATGCTAATATACCAACATTTAAAATGTGGATCAGTAATATGCTGGACACAGCACATTTGGAAGAAATGAGACTCCTCCTAATAGACAAACAAGACCTATTCTTAAGGAGTTGGTCCCCATTTATTGATTTCTTGGGATTCGTTTGTGGTGACATAGTATCATGAAAACCAACAGTTTTCAGGTATGGGGTGAAAGATGATTTAGATTATTAAAAAAAACATCTCACTGTGGCAATGGAATAATCTCCCACCTGCTTTCCTTCTTCACTTATTCCTTCTCTTTCACTTTTTCTTTATTGGTTTGTCACCCACGCTCACTAATCTATTCTTCACTTTTTCACAACTTATTTTTCTTCTCGTCTTTTCTCACTTCTCTCTTTAAAAAAAAGGGAAGTTGTGTACAGAGAAATGTAATATGTTAACATCGTTTTTTGTACCAATGCATTGTACTCACTTCTAATAAATAAAATATTTTTGTTTTTAAATAAAAAAATGTAAGCCTACAAGTAACAAACAAAATGTGTAGATCACCTCTGAAATGTACATAGTTACAATACAACCTGTTTTAGTGACTGTGAAATGAAAAGAAAAAAAGTAATTTAACTAAATAGATCCAGAAAAACAAAAACCATTGGTGAAAAACCAGTCCAGGCATTAAATGAGGGGTAAAGATGTGGATTGGTGTTAACAACACACCAGTTGTTATTGTTGTTGCCCATTGTATTGCTCCTTAAACAGGTGCCCTCCCCTAATTCACCATTTAAAGGTGCCCTCCCCTAATTCACCATTTAAAGGTGCCCTCCCCTAATTCACAATTTAAAGGTGCCCTCCCCCTAATTCACCATTTAATGGTGCCCTCCTAATTCACCATTCAAAGGTGCCCTCCCCTAAATCCTCCCATTTACATGCCTTCCCTATAATCCACATTTACAGGTGCCCTAAATTTCCCCTATTTCTAGCCATCCAGCTAGCTAGCCAGTATGTAGCTCACTCACTCCATGAGCGACTCAACCGCCCGCAGACTCCAGGCCCCAACTCTGGCCTGCGCCGCCTGCCCGAGTCCCGTGACGCCATCTTCACTACGAAGAGCGCCTCCAGTACTAACCCAAGGTGAAGCCTTCGCCGACCTCCACGTCGATGTTGCCGCCGACCTTCACTGTCTACCGTTGAAGCCCAGCCTCGCCGCTTCAATGGTAACTCGGACTTTCTCCCCCCTCGCCGATTCCTACTACTATCGCCACCATAACGCGACCCGCCGAACCTCGCCGCCCGGTCCCGGGGACCGCCTAACCTCATCGGCACACCGTGCCCATCCGCCATCGCCGTCGCACTGGGCCCGCCGAATATCACAGCCGCACCCGGCCCACCTAATATTGCCGCTGGACCGGGCCCATCCAGCATCGCCGCTGGACCGGGCCCACTGAACATCGCCGTCCCCAGCATTTTTGTGTACCCTGTATGTAGCCTCAGTCTAGCTAGCTACCAGTATGTTGCTAAGTCCTGCTATCTATCTATCTATCTATCTATCTATCTATCTATCTATCTATCTATCTATCTATCTATCTATCTATCTATCTATCTATCTATCTATCTATCTATCTATCTATCTATCTATCTGTCTGTCTGTCTGTCTATCTATCTATCTATCTATCTATCTATCTATCTGTCTGTCTGTCTGTCTGTCTGTCTGTCTGTCTGTCTGTCTATCTATCTATCTATCTATCTGTCTATCTATCTATCTATCTATCTATCTATCTATCTATCTATCTATCTATCTATCTATCTATCTATCTATCTATCTATAGCTGCTGTAAGGCAGCAACTTTATCGCAGCACCATTATGCTGCTGAAAAAGGTTGTCTTTTATAGACCTTTTCAGATCTGAAGGTCACCAGCAATTTTTGTGTTTCTCCTAAGCACCATCTGCGCTATGTGCACTGGAAACAATCTTGCAGGTAGTGGCTTTGTTTACCAACTCCATTCTATGACCATGGTCGAATGTTGTACTTTGGAGCCTAGTTACATGGCACAGGGAACATCTGAAGCCTCCCAGACACGATAATGGACATGGAGCTGATCACTTCACAACACCAGCATTGCATCCTCTAATGTGTAGGCTTGAACTGCAAATGCTGGTTTACACCAAAGAAAGACACAAAATATTGGAGTAACTCAGTGAGACAGGCAGCATCTCTGGAGAGAAGGAATGGGAGACTTTAAGTCAATACCTTCAGGCTGAGAGTCAGAGGAGAGGGAAGCTGGAGATATGGGAGGATAAGGTGTGAACATTTATTTTTAGTGTTTATTTCAAGAGGGCTTGTATACAAAAACAGGAAATGTAATGCTGAGGCTCTTTCAGGCGCTGGCCTGGCTGCATTTGGAATATTGTGAGCAAATTTGGTCACCATCTCAGAGGAAGGATGTGATGGCTCTGGAGAGAGTCCAGAGGAGGTTTACAAGAATGATCCAAGCAATGAGTGGGTTAACCCATGATGAACGTTTGTTGGCACTGGGCCTGTACTAGCTGGAGTTTAGAAGAAGGAAGGGGGACCTCCTTGAAACATATAGAATAATGAAAGGCTTGGATAGAGTAGATGCGGAGAGGATGTTTCCACTAGTGGAAGAATCTTGGACGCTCTTAGCCTCAGAATTAAAGGATGCTTTTTTTAGGAAAGAGACGAGGAGACATTTCTGTAGTCAGAGGGTGGTGAATCTGTGGAATTCTTTGCCACAGAAGGCTGCGGAGGCCAAGTCAGTGGATATTTTTAAGGCAGAGATAGAGAGATTCTTGATTAGTACGGGTGTTAGTGATTATGGGAAGAAGGCAGGAGAATGGGGTTAGGAAGGAGAGATAGATCAGCCATGATTGAATGGTGGAGTAGATTTGATGGGTCGAATGGCCTAGTTCTGCTCCTATAATTTATGACATTCTGAAAACGACAGATCAATGTCGATGATGATCAAGGGAATGTGGAATGGTTCACTGTAGGCTGGGGGGAAGTTAACAACAAAGCATATAATCAGTAAAATTAATCAGCACAGTGACACTAGTCGGAAAACGGGGGTGGGAGAGAGATGGAGAGAGAGGAAAAGCAAGGGTTACGTGAAGTTAGATAGATCAAAACTCATACCGCTGGGGTTGGAGGAGGTGCAAGTGAACCTCTGCCTCACCTGAAAGGACTGTAGGGTGTATGAAGTAGTGAAGACGACAAGGGATATGGGGAGAAGGCAGGCATGGGTTATTGATTGGGGACGATCAGCCATGATCACAATGAATGGCAGTGCTGGCTCAAAGGGCCGAATGGCCTCCTCCGCATCTATTTTTATATGTTTCTGTCCAGGTGTGGTGTGCTCAATCTAGCTAGCTGCCAAGCTATCCAGTATGTAGAGATCTTGCTAGCTATTTAGCTATCCAGTATGTAGCTCAGTCTAGCTAGCTATCCTGCTGTCCTGCATGCAGCTGTCTAGCTATCCAGTAAATATCCATCCAGATAGCTACCCATCTATCCAGTATGTAGCGCAGTCGATCTAGCTATCCAGTACATAGCTCAGTGGCTTTTCATCTTGAATTTTCGTTGCTTTTTGCATCCTGAATTTTTGTCTATTCGTGTCTTGAATTTTCATTGCTTTTTATGCCCTGAATTTTTGTCGCTTTTCGCATCCTGAATTTTCACCGCTATTCGCGTCTTGAATTTTTGTCGCTTTTCACACCCCGAATTTTCGTCTTTTCGTGTCTTGAATTTTCATCGCTTTTCGCGTCCTGAATTTTCGTCGATTTTTGCGTCCGGAATTTTCGTCGATTTTTGCGTCCGGAATTTTCGTCGCTTTTTACGTCCAAAATTTTTGTCACTTTTCGCGTCCGGAATTTTAGTTGCTTTTCGTATCTTGAATGTTCGTCACTTTTCGTCTCCTGAATTTTTGTCGCTTTTCGCATCCTGAATTTTTGTCGCTTTTCGCATCCTGAATTTTTGTCGCTTTTCGTGTCTTGAATTTTCGTCGCTTTTCGTCTCCTGAATTTTCGTCGCTTTTCGCACCCTGAATGTTCGTCCTTATGCGTCCTGATATTTAGTCGTTTCCGCGTCCTGAAATTTAGTCGCTTATCGTGTCTTGAATTTTAGCCCCTTATCGTGTCCTGAATTTTAGTCGCTTTTCGCGTCTTGAATATTAGTTGCTTTTCTCGGCCTGAATTTTCGTCGCTATTAGTGTACTGAAATGTCATCGCTTTTCGCGTACTGAATTTCCATTGCTTTTTTGCGTTCTGAATTTACATTGCTTTTTGAGTCCGGAATTTTTGTTGCTTATCGCGTTTTGAATTTTCATCGTCTTTCGCGTCCTGAATTTTTGTCATTTACGCATCTCGAAATTTGGTCGCTATACGCGTCCTGGACTTTCGGCACTTTTTGTGTCTTGGCTTGTCGTAGCACTTCTCATCCTGAATTTTCATCACTTATCACGTCCTGAATTTTTCTGTCCCTATTCGTGCCCTCCCTTTTCGCCTTTTCGCGTCTTGAATTTTTGTTGTTTATTGCGTCCTGAATTTTTGTTGCTTTTCTCGTCCTGAATTTTCGTCCCTTTTTGCGTCCTGAATTTCCGTCGCTTTTCGCGTCCCGGATTCACGTCGCTTTTCGCGTCCTGACTTTTCGTCGCTTTTCGCGTCTTGAAATTTCATCGCCTTTCACGTCTTGAATTTTTGTCATTTACGCATCCTGAAATTTTGTAGCTTTTCGCGTCTTGAATTGTCCTTGCTTTTAGCGTCCTGAAATTTCGTCACTTATTTGTTCCTGAATGTTCTGTCCCTTTTTGCATCAGAATTTTTGTCGCTTTTCGCGCCTTGAATCATCGTCACTTTTCGCATCCATAAATTCCGTCGATTTTTGCATCCTCAATTATCGTCGCTTTTCGCGTCCTGTATTTTCGCCCCTTTTCGCGTCCTGAATTTTCATCGCTTATCGCATCCTGAGATATAGTCGCTTTTCGCGTCCTGAATGTTCAACGTTTCTTCATCCTGAAATTCGCTTTTTACGCCCTGAATTTTTGTCGCTTTTCACACCACGAATTTTCGCTCTTTTCGTGTCTTGAATTTTCGTCGCTTTTCGCGTCCTGAATTTTCGTCGATTTTTGCGTCCGGAATTTTCGTCGCTTTTTACATCCAAAATTTTCGTCGCTTTTCACGTCCGGAATTTTGGTTCCTTTTCACATCCTGAATTTTCGTCGCTTTTCGCGTCTTGAAATTTCATGGCCTTTCGCGTCCTGAATTTTTGTCATTTACGCGTCCTGAACTTTTCGTGCTCCTGAATTTTTGCGCTTTTCGCATCCTGAATTTTTCGTCCTGAATTTTTCGCTTTTCGCATCCTGAATTTTTGTCGCTTTTCGTGTCTTGAATTTTCGTCGCTTTTCGTCTCCTGAATTTTCGTCGCTTTTCGCACCCTGAATGTTCGTCCTTTATGCGTCCTGATATTTAGTCGTTTCCGCGTCCTGAAATTTAGTCGCTTATCGTGTCCTGAATTTTAGCCCCTTATCTTGTCCTGAATTTTAGTCGCTTTTCGCGTCTTGAATATTAGTTGTTTTTCTCGGCCTGAATTTTCGTCGCTATTAGTGTACTGAACTGTCATCACTTTTCGCGTACTGAATTTCCATTGCTTTTTTGCGTTCTGAATTTACATTGTTTTTTGAGTCCGGAATTTTCGTTGCTTATCGCGTTTTGAATTTTCATCGTCTTTCGCGTCCCTGAATTTTTGTCATTTACGCATCTCGAAATTTGGTCGCTATAGCGTCCTGGACTTTCGGCACTTTTTGTGTCTTGGCTTGTCGTAGAACTTCTCATTGAGACAAAAAATAACGGAAAAGGCGACATACTCGGATGTGGCAAAAAATTAACGGATAAGGCGACATACCCGGATGTGACAAAAAATTAACGGATAAGGCGACATACCCGGATGAGACAAAAAATTAACGGATAAGGCGACATACCCGGATGTGACAAAAAATAGTAAGATTAAACGAGAACTTACCAGTTTGAAGTTTGATCTGTATTTTATGAGGAGTTACGATGAGGGATTACGTGAAGAAGCCCGTCCCAGGACGCGTTGCGGCATACTTCAAAACAGCGGTGTGGAATCACAGACAGACACGTATTTGGAAGTAACATAGTGAAGAATAAGAGACAATCAATTATCAGTTTGATTGATCATGTAATGAGGGTGGGAGCGGAGGGCACGTAATCCCTCATCGTAACTCCTCATAAAATACAGATCAAACTTCAAACTGGTAAGTTCTCGTTTAATCTTACTATTTTACTTCGGAGTCACGTGTGAGTGATTCCGTGAAGATTTCAAAGCTCTGTGATTTCAAACCGTTGTAACAGTTTATATCACTCGCTGCCGAAGCCTTTGAGGGAGGAAGCGTGTATCATAATCAACCAATGATTCTGTTTATAGAAAAACCCAATGGTATTTTACAATAAACACTGAAGAATTTTAAAAATGCTCCCCTTGGCTAATTTGAATATTTGCAGATTGGAATCTTTCCTGCAAATGAAAAACAGGTTTTGTCAACAGTTTATAATAAATTATTTCTCTCTGAACGTTTTACCCCCACTTTTCTGCTGGAGCAAGGATGTGGTTTATAGGTACGTCCATTCTTTTGCCGTTGACGTGGAAGCTTCTCCTGTGGGGATGACAACTTTGACATGTTAGTTTTTCCCCAAGAGCTTTAACCTGCTTGAGCCATTTCAAAAAAAGGCTTGTTACCCACCACAAGGTTTTTTGTAACCAACCCACAAGTTTCATCTCCCTCGCATAATTAGGTTGTGTCTATGTAAGGTAAAAAAGGGTCTTGGTACATTACCCTGTTCTCTGGTGGGTAAGCCCGGATTTTATGACTGGATAAAGTATTCCTGGTCTGGTTTGACCATTCCCTGGACAAATGATAGAGATCTGGTTTGAAGCTGTGAGCATGGTGTCCAGTTGAAATAGGAGTAGTGACTGGACCCTCTGTGCTGCTCCATGTGCCTTTAACATATGTTTTAGTGCATAGAAGGTTCAGGTTTCGGACTCTGGCTGGTGGGATCCCCTGAAGTGTGGTTAACCACTGTGACATCCCATATATAGGTGTATTTGTCTAGGGGTTTTAGAGTTTTAATACCCTTCATTTACCACCAGCCAGTGACCCCATGGCCTGTTGTCCCCTGTAGCTGTTTTGAAAAAGAACAGGCAGGGCAATTCTAGATGTGTTGATGGCACTGTAGCCGAATCCTTCATCATGATGAAGGTTCTCCAGGAATTCCAGTTCCGTAGTACCTGATTCGGATGAGTAGGTTTTCCCCCTTTCTTTATCCTTGCAGTACTTCTCTTGATGCTGGACAAGTGTTGTAGTCCAGTGGATGTTCAAAAGGATGCTGACATGGTGTCGCTTATTTCAGTATAACAATCCCAGTCCCAGACGTTTTTGCGCAGAATCTGCAGCTCAGGAGCTTATTTTTCTCATGGCACAGTTGATTTGTACCCGGCTCCGGATTGTTAATAATCCTGGGTACTGGAAAAAACTCCATGCAAGTTGATTGTTCCAGTATAACAATCCCAGTCCCAGAGGCTTGCGCAGAATCTGCAGCTCAGGAGCTTATTTTCTCATGGCACAGTTGATTTGTGCCCGGCTCCGATTGTTAATAATCCTGGGTACTGGAAAAACTCCATGCAAGTTCCAACAATCATGTCATAGCGTAAGTTCTGAAACAGAATCCTTTTGTACTGTGCGTTGTTCTCGATTGGTGAGGCAGAAGGGAAAAAAATACAAAGAATTAATTTCACCAATGCAACATGAACGCATTTGTCTATCAATATTATAAATATATTGTTGAATGACAACATGACCTATAGGTCAAAAAAGTTAATATATATAGCTGACAAGCTTTTCTGCTGGCACTATCTGTCCCAGAGAAAAATTTTTATATATATTGAGGATTCCACTGCCCCCAGGGTCTGGTTTCCCCCCCGCCGCGACATACATAGGACATCCCCTAACCTCTGGTGATATAGCATTGATGCAAATAATCGATATCAGATTCACATTCCATTTTAATAGTCATTGTCAGTGTGCAGTACAGAGACAATGAAATGCATGGTATAGCTTGATAGCTTTGTTAAACTTTATATGAAAACATCTACTTGATGTTGTCCTTAATTTTTTGTGACCTGGTGTCTGTCACTGTATTTTGCTTACCAGGCAGGTAAGTTGTTGATAGTCCAATACCTCTATGGATATACCATTGCCAAATTGTTTTGACCAACTTGTCATATGATACCGACTTTATGCTGCCATATGGTTAATATAGGCCACCTCCATAGTGTAGTCTTATTTATACCCATACATGCAAGTGCTTAAACTCATGAATTTCACCCGAGCATTTTTAGATACTTAATGCCCAGTGTAAGTGGTAACCCCCACCACTGTCTTTCTGATATTATTTCAGTCGGTAACTTCATGAGATGCTCAATGACAACCTATATGTTGTTCTTGATACTAACATCTGAATCATGTAGACAGAAAATTGTATCATTTTCCCCCAATTACTCTGTTATTTGTCGAGTAGTTGGTAGTTTGACCATTAATTTGTCCCTTGTTTGTGCCAATTCAACTATGTTGTCTCTTGGCAACATTATAGTTACGTGGACTGAATTAATATGAAAGCCAAGATAGTCCAAGAAAGCGCTCTATATGCTGGTAGGAACCAGACCCACCTACCTCCATGGTTATTGGCGGGGTTGTGATTTTTTCTTTTTGAGTGTTCTTCCCTGTCGACGTGCTGGCGATGTTGGGGGGAGGCGCATTTTCCAGGGGGTCCGCTGCAGGCCCCGACCTAAAAAAGGTCTCTGGGGATAGTGCGGCCCACAGCTTTGACCAGTCGGATGTTCGGGCCGCCGACTGGTAGATACAGTGGTGTGCTGCCGCCTGGGCGGAATGAAGAGCTTTGGTATGTTCACTGCCGGTGGTGCCCTCATGAGGCTAAAGGTCTTGGACGCCTCCTCCATCTCTTTGAGCTGTTTGTTCAAGTCCTTCCCAAATAAGAATGAGTCGGTCTCTACTGATGGAGTTTTGCATAAACCTGCAAATTTAGGATTGAGGGCCGGCTTGATGTTGTCTCTTCTTAGGTTATCCAACTCATATTGTGTCGTGCACATGAGTGCCAGGACATCCTGTTGGTGAGTGGTCATCTCTACGGTCTCGACTCCCCGCGCATAGGCTTTTATAGCTGCCGTGAGGAGGCGAAGTATGCGCTGTAGTGTGACCTCCTCTCTCCAAATCTGTCCGTGCAGAGGTTTGTTGGAGAGATGATTTATGCTGGCAGCCATCCTTGGCTCCAGCGGTGCTCCAACCCGTGGGGTAGCGACAAAGCGGCTTACAACCCCTAGCAGCTCTTCCTGCACACCCTGCTCTCTTTCGGCTCCTTCCGCCTGCCCCATACTCAGACCAGCCTGCCCCTGGTCACCAATGCTAACCTCCCATTCCTGGTCCGAGGTCGCAAAGGGAGGTGCCGGACTCAGCACCATGGAGGGGGCGCCTGTCCTGTCTGTCCGAGAGCGCTGCTGCTCTCGGTAGACCATCCCCTCCAATAGCTGCTGGATGCAGCTTAGGCGGCTGTCTCTCCCCCGCTTTGGGGTGGACATTTCCCCCCTCCGACGAGTCGGAGGCGACCGGCCGTTTGGCTTCCTAGCCCCTTTCCCAGTCCGCCGTGCAGGCTCTGGCGAGACTGGCTTGGCTCGGTGTCAGGGATAGCGAAAAACGCTCTGCGAGCGACGCTGCCGCCGGTTGCTGCCCCGCTGGTAGAGTTGGAGCGGGGCAGTACCTCTTTGCAAGGTTTGCGTTGTGTTGCTGAACTATGTAATAAAAACACAACTGCAAACTTACCTTTGGAATGCCCAAGAGCTGCTCCTGTAGTTCAGGCGGCAGTCTCTCCTCCTCCTGGGTGGAGAGACTTCCCAGTCTGATGTTGGCTCCACCGCCGGGTTTTCCACCACATCCAGCCCGTTTGCTCAGGCGCTAGAGGGCTGCGGCTGGCTAGGTCCCGGTGTCGGGTTTTGTGGACCGCCCCCTAAGCGGTCCTACCACCTGTTGCTGCCCAAAGACGTCGTTTCGTCGGGCAGGTGCAGCATTTCCCTCCACAGCCCGCAGCTGATGCTGACGGGCTTGGTACAGAGTCGGGAGCGGGGCGCTGATAGCGGTCCTCGCTCTCCCTCTCCTCTCTCTCCTCGGGCTGCTGCACTCGGGCTGCAGCGCACTCTACGCCAGCACTGCTCCGTGGGTCCCCTTAACGGCTCCAGCAAAAGTCGGAAGCCTCCTCCCGCCCGCCTGCCTGCCTCACCTGGACAGTCCTTGAGGGCGAGGGAGGACTGAGGGGAACCCCAGCGCAGTGCTAGCCCCGCGCCGATGTCGCCCCTGAGGACAGCTTACCGGCACCCGCACCATGGTCCGCCGGTGAGTCCTTGTTGCGTCTTCCTCCCCTCCCGACAACGGAAAAAAAAAACTCCTCCCGGAGTCCAAGGGGCGCTTGCTTGCCCTGCAGGGAGCAAACAGACGCAAAGGCTGTAAAGTAAAGGTAAGTACTTACCTAAACTTTAACTTTCTCGTGTCTGAGGGAGAGCCGTGTCCCGTGCTGCCGCTTGGCCTGCTGGACCGTAATTCTGCAAAGCGGTCCTGGGACGGGCTTCTGCACCGTAATCACTCACGTGACTCCGAAGTAAAATTAAAGGATAAGGCCATATACCCCAGAATGAACACAAACATTGAACGGATAAGGCGACCATACCCGTATGAGGACAAAAAATTAACGGGATAACGGATATACCCGGATGTACTAAAAAAATTGACGAATATGGCCAAATGCCCGGATGTGACAAAAAAATTCCAGATGAGGCGACATACCCGGATGTGACAAAAAATTAACGGATAAGTCGACATACCCGGATGTGACAAAAAATTACCGGCTAAGGCGACATACACGGATGTGACAAAAAATTAACGGATAACGTGACATACCCGGATGAGACAAAAAATTAACTGATAAGGCGACATACCCGGAGGAGACAAAAAATTACCGGATAAGGCCACATTCCCAGGATTTGACAAAAAATTAACGGATAAGGAGACATACCCGGATGTGGCAAAAAATTAACGGAAAAGGCGACATACCCGGATGTGACAAAAAATTAACGGATAAGGCGACATACCCGGATGTGACAAAAAATTACCGGCTAAGGCGACATACCCGGGATGTGACAAAAATTAACGGATAAGGGCTACAT